>NW_028187884.1:0-114274 GCF_964204655.1 Triturus cristatus | reverse complement strand
AGCACGGATTCACACCACTCCACTCCACCACTCCACCACTCCACTCCACACACTCCACTCCACAGCCTCCACACACTCCACTCCACTCCACAACTTCACTCCTCACACTCCACTCCACTCCACTCCACACACTCCACTCCACTCCACACACTCTACTCCACTCCACACACTCCACTCCACACACTCCACTCCAAACACTCCTTTCCACACACTCCACTCCACACACTCCACTCAACTCTCTCCACTCCACTCACTCCACACACTCCACTCACTCCACACACTCCACTCCACATACTCCACTCCACACACTCCACTCCACACACTCCACTCTACTCCACACACTCCACTCCACACACTCCACTCACTCCACTCCACTCCACACACTCCACTCCACTCCACTCCACACACTCCACTCCGCACACTCCACTCCACTCCACACTGAACTCCACTTCACACACTCCACTCTACTCCACACACTCCCCTCTACTCGACACAATCCACTTGACACACTCCACTCTACACACTCCACTCCACTCTACACACTCCACTCCACACACTCCACTCCACTCTACTCCACACACTCCACTCCACACACTCCACTCCACACACTCCACTCCACTCCACACACTCCACTTCACACACTCCACTCCACACACTCCACTCCACACACTCCACTCCACATACTCCACTCCACACACTCCACTCCACACACTCCACTCCACACACTCCACTCCACACACTCCACTCTACTCCACACACTCCACTCCAATCAACACACTCCACTCCACCCACTTCACATACTCCACTCTACTCCACACACTCTACACACTCCACTCCACTCACTCCACTCCACACACTCCACTCCACACACTCCACTCCACACCACTCCACACACTCCACTCCACACACTCCACTCCACACACTCCACTCCACACACTCCACTCCACACACTCCATTCCACACCACACACTCCACTCCACTCCACACACTCCACTCCACACACTCCACTCCAATACACTCATTCCACTCCACTCCACTCTACTCCACACACTCCACTCCACACACGCCACACACTCCACCCCACTCCTCACACTCTCCACACCACTCCTCACACACTCCACTCCACTCCACTCCACACACTCCACTCCACACACTCCACTCCACACACTCCACTCCACACACTCCACTCCACAAACTCCACACACTCCACTCCACACACTCCACTCAAATCACTCCTTTGCACACACTCCACTCCACTCCACTCCACACACTCCACTCCACACACTCCACTCCACACACTCCACTCGACTCCACACACACCACTCCACACACTCCACTCCACACATTCTACTGCACTCCACACACTCCACTCCACAGACTCCACTCCAGTCCACACACTCCACTCCATACACTCCACTCCTCACACTCCACTCCACTCCACACACTCCACTCCACACACTCCACTCCACACACTCCACTCCACACACTCCACTCCACACACTCCACTCCACACACTCCTTTCCACACACCACTCTACACACTCCACTCGACACACTCCACTCCACACACTCTCCTCCACTCCATTCCACACACTCCCTCCACCACACTCCACTCCACTCACTCCACTCCACTCTCCTCACTCCACACACTCCACTCTATACCACACACTCCACTCCACACCACACCAGACACTCCACACACTCCACTCCACACACTCTACTCCAAACACTCCACTACACTCCACACACGCCACTCCTCAATACTCCACAAACTCTACTCCACACACTCCACACACTTTACTCCACACACTACTCCACACACTCCACATACTCCACTCCACACACTGCACTCCACACTATCCACTCCACACACTCCACTCCACTCCACACACTCCAATCTACTCCACACACTCCACACACTCCACTCCTCACACTCTCCATTCCACTCCTCACACACTCCACTCCACTCCACACACTCCACTCCACACACTCCACACACTCCACTCCACTCCTCACTCTCTCCACTCCACTCCTCAAACACTCCACTCCACTCCTCAAACACTCCACTCCACTCCACACACTCCACTCCACACACTCCAATCCACACACTCCAATCCACACACTCCAATCCACACACTCCACATCACACCCTCCACTCCACTCCACTCACTCCATTCCACTCCACACACTCTACACACTCCACTCTACACACTCCAATCCACACACTCCAATCCACACACTCCATACCCTCCACTCCACACACTCCACTCCACACACTCCACTCCACACACTCCACTCCACACACTCTACTCCACTCCACTCCACACACTCCACTCAACTCACTCCACTCCACTCAACCCACACACTCCACTCACTCCACTCCACTCACTCCACTCCACACACTCCACTCCACACACTCCACTCCACACCACATACTCCACACCACACCAGACACTCCACACATTCCACTCCACACACTCCACTCCAAACACTCCACTACACTCCACACACGCCACTCCACTCCACACACTCCAAACAATCCACTCCACAAACTCCACTCCACACACTCCACACACTTCACTCCACACACTACTCCACACACTCCACACACTCCACTCCACACACTCAACTCCACACTATCCACTCCACACACTCCACTCCACTCCACACACTCCACTCTACTCCACACACTCCACACACTCCACTCCTCACACTCCATTCCACTCCTCACACACTCCACTCCACACACTCCACTCCACTCCACACACTCCACTCCACACACTCCACACACTCCACACACTCCACTCCACTCCTCACTCTCTCCACTCCACTCCTCAAACACTCCACTCCACTCTACACGCTCCACTTCACCCCACACACTCCACTCCACACTCCACATGCTCCACTCCACTCCACACACTCCACTCCACTCCACACACTCCACTCTCCACTCCACACACTCCACTCACACGCTCCACTTCACCCCACACACTCCACTCCACACACTCCACATGCTCCACTCCACTCCACACACTCCACTCCACTCCACACACTCCACTCCACACACTCCACTCCACATACTCCACTCCACACACTCCACTCCACACACTCCACTCCACACCACACACTCCACTCCACACCACACCACATACTCCTCACACTCCACTCCACTCACTCCACTCCACACACTCCACTCCACACATTCCACTCCACACACTCCACATAATCCACTCCACACACTCCACTCCACACACTCCACTCCACTCCACACACTCCACTCCGCACACTCCACTCCACAAAGTCTGCACACTCCACTCCACACACTCCACTCCACACACTCCACTCCACTCCACTCCACACATGTCACTCTACTCCACACACTCCACTCCACACCACACACTCTACACACTCCACTCTACTCCACACACTCCACTCCACACACTCCACTCCACACTCTTGACTCCACTCCACACACTCCACTCCACTCCACACACTCCACTCCACACACTCCACACTCCACTCCACTCCACACACTCCATACTCCACTCCACAGACTCCACTCTACACACTCCACACACTCCACATATTCCACTCCACATATTCCACTCCACATACTCCACTCCACAAACTCCACTCCACACACTCCACTCACTCCTCACACTCCACTCACTCCACACACTCCACTCCACACACTCCACTCACTCCACACACTCCACTCCACACACTCCACTCCACACTCTCCACTCCACACACTCCACTGCACACACTCCACTACGCACACTCCACTCCACACACTCCACTCCATACACTCCACTCCACACACTCCACTCCCACACACACCACACCACACTCCACTCCACACACCACTCCACATCACACACACCACTCCACACACTCCACTCCACACATTCCACTCCACACATTCCACTCCACTCCACACACTCCACTCCACAGACTCCACTCCAGTCCACACATTCCACACACTCCACTCCACTCCACAACTTCACTCCTCACACTCCACTCCACTCCACACACTCCACTCCACTCCACACACTCTACTCCACTCCACACACTCCACTCCACACACTCCACTCCAAACACTCCTTTCCACACACTCCACTCCACACACTCCACTCAACTCTCTCCACTCCACTCACTCCACACACTCCACTCACTCCACTCCACACACTCCACATACTCCACTCCACACACTCCACTCCACACACTCTACTCCACACACTCCACTCCACACCACTTCACACACTCAACTCAACTCACTCCACTCACTCCACACACTCCACTCACTCCACTCTACACACTCCACTCTACACACTCCACTCCACTCTCACACTCCACTCGACACACTCCACCCACTCTACTCCACTCCACTCCACACACTCCACTCAATTCCTCAATTCACTCCACTCCACTCACTCCACACACTCCACTCACTCCACTCCACTCACTCCACTCCACACACTCTACTCCACACCACACACTCCACTCCATACCACACCACACCAGACACTCCACTCCACACACTCCACACGCTCCACTCCACTCCACACACTCCACTCCACACACTCCACTCTCCACTCCACACACTCCACTCCACACACTCCACTTCACCCCACACACTCCACTCCACACACTCCACATGCTCCACTCCACTCCACCCACTCCACTCCACTCCACACACTCCACTCCACATACTCCACTCCACACACTCCACTCCACACACTCCACACCACACACTCCACTCCACACCACACCACATACTCCTCACACTCCACTCCACTCATTCCACTCCACACACTCCACTCCACATATTCCACTCCACACACTCCACATAATCCACTCCACACACTCCACTCCACACACTCCACTCCGCACACTCCACTCCACAAAGTCTGCACACTCCACTCCACACACTCCACTCCACACACTCCACTCCACTCCACACATGTCACTCTACTCCACACACTCCACTCCAATCCAAACACTCCACTCCACTCCACACACTCCACACACTCCACTCCACACCACACACTCTACACACTCCACTCTACTCCACACACTCCACTCCACACACTCCACACTCTTGACTCCACTCCACACACTCCACTCCACTCCACACACTCCACTCCACACACTCCACACTCCACTCCACTCCACACACTCCATACTCCACTCCACAGACTCCACTCTACACACTCCACACACTCTATACACTCCACATATTCCACTCCACATACTCCACTTCACAAACTCTACTCCACACACTCCACACACTCCACACACTCCACTCACTCCACACACTCCACTCCACACACTCCACTCACTCCACACACTCCACTCCACACACTCCACTCCACACTCTCCACTCCACACACTCCACTGCACACACTCCACTACGCACACTCCACTCCACACACTCCACTCCACACACTCCACTCCACACACTCCACTTCACCCCACACACTCCACTCCACACACTCCACATGCTCCACTCCACTCCACACACTCCACTCCACTCCACACACTCCACTCCACACACTCCACTCCACACACTCCACTCCACACCACACACTCCACTCCACACCACACCACATACTCCACTCACTCCACTCCACTCACTCCACTCCACACACTCCACTCCACACATTCCACTCCACACACTCCACATAATCCACTCCACACACTCCACTCCACACACTCCACTCCACTCCACACACTCCACTCCGCACACTCCACTCCACAAAGTCTGCACACTCCACTCCACACACTCCACTCCACACACTCCACTCCACTCCACTCCACACATGTCACTCTACTCCACACACTCCACTCCAATCCAAACACTCCACTCCACTCCACACACTCCACACACTCCACTCCACACCACACACTCTACACACTCCACTCTACTCCACACACTCCACTCCACACACTCCACTCCACACTCTTGACTCCACTCCACACACTCCACTCCACACACTCCACTCCACACACTCCACACTCCACTCCACTCCACACACTCCATACTCCACTCCACAGACTCCACTCTACACACTCCACACACTCTACACACTCCACATATTCCACTCCACATACTCCACTTCACAAACTCTACTCCACACACTCCACACACTCCACTCACTCCACACACTCCACTCACTCCACACACTCCACTCCACACACTCCACTCCACACACTCCACTCCACACACTCCACTCCACACACTCCACTCCACACTCTCCACTCCACACTCTCCACTCCACACACTCCACTGCACACACTCCACTACGCACACTCCACTCCACACACTCCACTCCATACACTCCACTCCACACACTCCACTCCACACACACCACACCACACTCCACTCCACACACCACTCCACATCACACACACCACTCCACACACTCCACTCCACACATTCCACTCCACTCCACTCCACTCCACTCCACAGACTCCACTCCAGTCCACACATTCCACACACTCCACTCCACTCCACAACTTCACTCCTCACACTCCACTCCACTCCACTCCACACACTCCACTCCACTCCACACACTCTACTCCACTCCACACACTCCACTCCACACACTCCACTCCAAACACTCCTTTCCACACACTCCACTCCACACACTCCACTCAACTCTCTCCACTCCACTCACTCCACACACTCCACTCACTCCACACACTCCACTCCACATACTCCACTCCACACACTCCACTCCACACACTCCACTCTACTCCACACACTCCACTCCACACACTCCACTCACTCCACTCCACTCCACACACTCCACTCCACTCCACTCCACACACTCCACTCCGCACACTCCACTCCACTCCACACACTGAACTCCACTTCACACACTCCACTCTACTCCACACACTCCCCTCTACTCGACACAATCCACTTGACACACTCCACTCTACACACTCCACTCCACTCTACACACTCCACTCCACACACTCCACTCCACTCTACTCCACACACTCCACTCCACACACTCCACTCCACACACTCCACTCCACTCCACACACTCCACTTCACACACTCCACTCCACACACTCCACTCCACACACTCCACTCCACATACTCCACTCCACACACTCCACTCCACACACTCCACTCCACACACTCCACTCCACACACTCCACTCTACTCCACACACTCCACTCTACTCCACACACTCCACTCCAATCAACACACTCCACTCCACCCACTTCACATACTCCACTCTACTCCACACACTCTACACACTCCACTCCACTCCACACACTCCACTCCACACACTCCACTCCACACACTCCACTCCACACCACTCCACACACTCCACTCCACACACTCCACTCCACACACTCCATTCCACACCACACACTCCACTCCACTCCACACACTCCACTCCACACACTCCACTCCAATACACTCATTCCACTCTACTCCACACACTCCACTCCACACACGCCACACACTCCACCCCACTCCTCACACTCTCCACACCACTCCTCACACACTCCACTCCACTCCACTCCACACACTCCACTCCACACACTCCACTCCACACACTCCACTCCACACACTCCACTCCACAAACTCCACACACTCCACTCCACACACTCCACTCAAATCACTCCTTTGCACACACTCCACTCCACTCCACTCCACACACTCCACTCCACACACTCCACTCCACACACTCCACTCGACTCCACACACACCACTCCACACACTCCACTCCACACATTCTACTGCACTCCACACACTCCACTCCACAGACTCCACTCCAGTCCACACACTCCACTCCATACACTCCACTCCTCACACTCCACTCCACTCCACACACTCCACTCCACACACTCCACTCCACTCCACACACTCCACTCCACACACTCCACTCCACACACTCCTTTCCACACACTCCACTCCACACACTCCACTCAACTCTCTCCACTCCACATACTCCACTCCACATACTCCACTCCACATACTCCACTCCACATACTCCACTCCACACACTCCACTCCACACACTACTCCACACACTCCACTCCACACACTCCACACACTCCACACCACTCCACTCTACACACTCCACTCGACACACTCCACTCCACACACTCTCCTCCACTCCATTCCACACACTCCACTCAACTCACTCCACTCCACTCACTCCACACACTCCACTCACTCCACTCCACTCACTCCACTCCACACACTTCACTCCACACACTCCACTCTATACCACACACTCCACTCCACACCACACCAGACACTCCACACACTCCACTCCACACACTCTACTCCAAACACTCCACTACACTCCACACACGCCACTCCACACACTTCACTCCACTCCACACACTCCAAACAATCCACTCCACAAACTCTACTCCACACACTCCACACACTTTACTCCACACACTACTCCACACACTCCACATACTCCACTCCACACACTGCACTCCACACTATCCACTCCACACACTCCACTCCACTCCACACACTCCAATCTACTCCACACACTCCACACACTCCACTCCTCACACTCTCTGTAGGAGAGTAGGGTCTGCTATCCTATGGTCACCCCAAATTTTTGCTTTTTGCTTCACTGGTTTTTGACATATTGAGGCTGTGGGCCTGCCAATCAGACCCCCAGCCTGCTGTTCTCTCTACTAAATTAAAACTATGCACCCTAGGTGCATAACCAATTGGAAGTGGATCACCCTGTCAGCCCCTGTACCAGTGTACACTAGGTACCCAGGGCATTGGTGTACCCAAGGCCTGCCAGGGGCTGCAGCATGTATTATGCCACCCCAGGCTTGGCCTAACAATCTGACACAACTGGCTGATCACTCAGCTGGGGTAAGTTGGTGTAATCACCTCTTACTTAGGTGTAGTATACCTATACCTAACCTTAAATGGGACACCTGGTAACCTATAAGTCACTCCTATAGCAGGCCTTAACAATCCTGAAGGCAGAGTGCTTGGTTCCATGTGAGATGGTGCTCTGGCATGAGCTGAGCCTGTCTGCAGTGGTCGGAACAACTTCCTTCTACTGTTTCCAGGTATCGTCATACCATATACTCTTAAGTGCATTATGAACCTCGCGGTTAAATGCTATCTTTGGTTTGGCTTTATCAAAACATGTCGAGTAAGGTGTCATACGAATTGGAATACTAACCCCTCGCCAATTCTGGCGACGGGGTTAGCATTCCACCCTTCTAGAGGGACACGACATGTACAGTACCTGAAACCCGGGTAAAATCAGACATAGCCTCAGCTCCACAAAATGGATGCTGCCACCACAGACACAAGTCTGCCCTCCTGCTGCTGGGAGTCCTTCCAGCTTGGGAGGTGTGGACAAAGGGTTTCCTGCCAGGGGAGGTGCGTGCACCACCCCAGACAGGATTTTGTGTATTGGTCAGGTAGGGCTTGAAAGAAACCAGACATGCCTGTGGCTCACAAGGAGCCTCGGTGCATATGCCAGTTCAAACCGGTCCTGGGGCACACCAGTCCCGGGCCTGGGGCGAGCTGGACAAAGGATTGGGGGTGTAACCACCCCCCTTCCTGGTCCCACCCATAGGGAGGGACCTAGCAGGTAGTCCGGCCCCTAGAATCCGCTTAAAGGTAGGAGCTGTGTCCTAAGACTTCAGACATCCTGGAATCAACTTGAAACTAAGAAGAAGACGGGAACTTCGACATTCTGCTGCACAGAAGACTGAAGAAAATCTCCCCTGTGGTCAGGGAGTGACCACCTTGCTAACGCAAGCACCATCCAGCGAATCACCGTCTGCTTTGCCGCCGCCTCCCGCCGGAGCCCGAGCCCAGAGACTGACAAGACCTGGACCTCCAGACCTCTCACCGCCCGATCCACAGTCCCTGAAAAGAGGAGACCCGTGGAGGCACCGAGACACGTGGAGCCAGCCATCTTGGAACGACTACGACAAGCTGACCAGTGCAACAACCGAGGCTCCCTCCAAGTTGTGCTTTGGGTCCTGAGAAGCCCAACCCTCGAGCAGCATCTGCACCAAAGGTGAGCCCTCCAGCATCTCCACGATCTGCGTGGGGCCCTTCTGCATTTTGCCACTCGACGCGCCTAACCGGTTGCTGGCCCGCTGGCTAGTGGCCATCTTGGCGACGAAATCTACGACAAACACCGCTGGTCTGGTTGCTCCAGACTGGCCCTTGCTCCACACCGAAGGAGCAATCCCTCTGACCTTGCTGGTCAGAACCAACAGCTGATTTCCGAATCCTCCTTCAATTGCTTTTGCCAAGGCTTGTTTGCTTCGATCAAGTCGCCGACACCGCCGACAGCGAGAGCCTGCGTGGGACAGCTCGTGAGCCGACTCCTGGACGTCGTCGACCTTCAGGGACCACGTGGCTGCGGAGACAAGCTACCCCTCATCACCTGTTTGCACCCGACATCGCCTGGTACCCACCTGGTGCCACGCTGGTCACTGGCTAGTGACTGTGAACACTGTCCCCTCTGCTTACAGGTCTTCAACATCTCCGATCCACTCTTGGATCCACTGCATCTCTTCCCGACCGACCGCCTGCAGCACTTTTGTCTACAGGCCCCACGGAACAGATAGAAGAAACCCGACGCACTTCGAGGCCTATGCACCCGCTTCCTGTGGGTGAGGTAAAGCTGGCACACCTGTGCCCAAGTGTAGTATTACATCTCTAGTGCCTGTGTTCCAAATCTTAAGTTCCTAGGTCATCCGGAAGATTCCTTTTGCAGTAACTTTGTACTTTTTACGCACCCATTGAAACCTATGGGAGCACGCGTGTGACTATTTGCTCTGCACACGCCACCCGTGGACCTCCTGGTCACTAACTGACGTTAGCTCCTTGTAGGCCCAGCGATTCTAGAGGCCCTAGGCCTTTTCCCTTTTCTGTTCGTGGTACTTATACCACTATTTTAGTATATGGTTCGAGTGGCCACCAGGGCCTATCCATATAAAGTGCAACTTCTGTGTATTCTGTGATAATCTTGTTTGACGATTTGTGCTCCTGTGCTCATAAAGAGACTAGGGGTTACTTTGAGAAATAAATACATATATATTTTGAATATATATCTGTGTGGTGTCCTTTCATTGGTATAAAGGGGGGTTACTATTGGTAAAACAGCTTGCTTAACACGCTTCACGAGTTTAGCCTCAAAGACTGCTTAGCCTACGCTACCACTAGGGCAGCTAGTCCGAAAAGGTTGACTTACAACCACACCATAAGGGTTGCTTGGCATGGTACAAGGTGGTCACTAGAACTAGTGAACAGCATATACCAGGCCAACTTCTCACATTGGTGAGCAGCGGTGGGATTTGAGCTTGCTGTGTTTTACCATTGTAATCTCTTGGTTACCAATTGAAAGATCACATAGGTACCTGTAGGTACATATAAAACAGGATTAGATATACTTAAGTTCTACTGAACTTAGTTGTTGTAGAGCAAAGGGAGTAGCACACCCTGACTACAACTACTAGATAGGTTTAGTAGGTAAACCCAAGTGTAGGTAGATTGCAACACATCCACCCACACTTAAGAGCAATGGCTGGGGCAGAGGGGTCCACTGTACCCATCTCTGTTGAGAGTGACCCCCCGAGGGCACCATCCATCTATGCTACCCTTAATCAGAATGAGCTCAGGCATTTGGCAACTCTTAGAGGCCTTAAACAGCCCAAGAACCCAAACTCTGCTGAGCTCAGAGAGCTCTTACAGAATGATGAGAATCAGAGAGCACTCAAGAAAGCTTCCCAGTTAGCCCCCTTAGGGTCAGGAACAGGAGGCCCCCCTTCTGAAGATACTACAGAGGTACCCAGTTCCAATAGTCACCCCTTAGATGGGATGCCTACCACAGAGGATGAGAGTGAAAAGGATACTGACAGTAGTGAGGATGAAGGGAGAACTAGCCCAGTGCCAAGTATTATACTTGGCCCAGCTAAACCAAGGCTATTGGGGACTGACAGTGGGTTCAACCCACTGGATCTCCCCAGTGGACTTAACACAGGGCTTGGAAGGCAAAGGAATCGCTCAGGTGACTCCCATGCTTCCCATGGCTCTAGAGGCTCTCAAGGTCACTCCAGGAGAAGGATGACCACCCCTCAGAGGAGGGAACATGAGGCCAAGATGCAAGAGGCTCAGCTGAGGATCAGGAAGCAGGAGCTAGAAGTAGCCCTGATGGAAGAGAAACTTAGCAAGGCTAGACAGCATAAAGAGAGTGGGTCTATACCCACTGGTGGCAGCATTGTCCCTAAGGACAAAGATAGGGTTTTCGACAATAGAAACCTGTCTAAGGTTGTGCCCCCCTACAAAAGTGGGGATGACATCCACAAGTGGATAACTGCTCTTGAGAGAGCCTGCAAAGTACAGCAGGTTCCTGAAGACCAGTGGGCAGCAATCCTCTGGCTCTCCTTTGAGGGAAGAGGCAGAGACAGACTCCTCACTGTTAGAGAAGAGGATGTCAGAAACTACAGAGTCCTGAAGAGTGTTCTGGTAGATGGGTTAGGCTTAACCACTGAACAGTACAGGTTAATGTTCAGAGACACCCAAAAGACACAGACTCAGGACTGGTCTGAATACATTGAATGTGCCACTAAGGCTTTGGAGGGTTGGTTGCTGGGAAGTAAGGTATCTGATTTTACAGGATTGTATAATTTGATGATGAGAGAACAGATTTTAAATAACTGTCAAAACCAGCAACTGCATCAACACTTGGTTGACTCTGATCTGACCTCTCCCCAAGAATTGGGAAAGAAGGCAGACAAATGGGTCAGAACCAGGGTTAAGCAAAAGAACCAGAACCAGGGCCAAGGGGGTGATCAGAAGAAAACAGACCAAAAGGGTGGAGATCAGAAACCTAAAGACCAGAAGTCTTCAACAGGGCCCCAAACTACTGCTAAGGAGGGTGGGTCCCAACAGTCCAAGAAGAAGAAAGAAGGTCAGAAGAAACCCTGGTGCAATCATTGTAAAAATACAACTCACTGGACTAGTGATTGCAAAAAGGGTGGAGCCCCCAACACTGTTGCCCCTAAGGCACCTGCTCCCAGTACTACTGTTAGCAGTGTTGGTCCCCAGACAAAGGGTGTAGTGGGAATCACTATGGGAACTGAAGGAGATTCTGACTTAGACAGAACCCTTACACAGGCAGTCTTGATCTGTGATGGGGACATTGATTTGTCCCTGACTGTGAGCCCCAGTAACCTGGGCAAGTACAGACAGACTCCTTTAATTAATGACAAAGTGGCTCAAGCCTACAGGGACACATGTGCCAGTGTCACTATGGTGACACCAGGCTTTGTGGATCCTGGACAGTACATACCAGGTGAGAACTACCTGGTGACCAATGCCAGCAATGCCACTACTTCACATAGTGTGGCAGTTGTTAACTTCTCATGGGGAGGGGTAACTGGCCTCAAAAGGGTTGTGGTTAGTGCAGACCTCCCAGTAGAATGTTTGTTGGGCAATGACCTAGAGAGTTCTCTATGGTCAGAAGTGGAGTACAGGACTCATGCAGAGATGTTAGGTATATCATCACATGTCCTTGCTGTGACCAGGTCACAGGCCAAAAAGTGCCTCACTGAACCACAGGTCTTGGATCCTGGAACAATGGACCAAGCACCTACCAAGAAGAAGAACAGGAGGGTCAAGGCTGTGCCTTCCCCCCTGCCTCAGAGTGATGATCAGCCTTCCCAGGAAGCTGATCTAGAGGACCCTGAAGGAACTGTCCCTGAAGAGCTTGAACCTGATCAGGTTGAGTTTCTGGGGACAGGGGGACCTTCAAGGGCTGACTTGAGGCAGGCTCAGTTATCCTGTCCCTCTCTTGAACCCCTCAGACAGCTGGCTGCTGCTGAGGCTGCTGGGAATGCTCAAGGTACCCATAAAGTGTATTGGGATGAAGGGCTCCTTTATTCAGAGGCTAGAGACCCCAAGCCTGGTGCAACCAGGAGGTTGGTCATACCTCTGCAATTTAGGGGCTTCCTTCTTACCTTGGCCCATGACATTCCTTTAGCAGGACACTTAGGCCAGAACAAGACTTGGGACAGGCTTGTCCCTCACTTTCACTGGCCTCATATGAATGAAGATACAAAGGAGTTTTGTCGCTCCTGTGTTACCTGCCAAGCCAGTGGCAAATCAGGTGGCACAACAAAGGCCCCCCTAATACCACTACCTGTGGTGGGGGTCCCCTTTGAAAGAGTGGGAATAGACATAGTGGGTCCCATGGATCCTCCCACTGCATCTGGGCACAGATTTATACTGGTGGTAGTGGATCATGCCACCAGGTATCCAGAGGCAATTCCCCTTAGGACCACTACAGCTCCTGTTGTGGCCAGGGCCCTGCTGGGAGTATTCTCCAGAGTGGGGTTTCCTAAGGAGGTAGTATCTGACAGAGGTACCAACTTTATGTCAGGATACTTGACAGCTATGTGGAAGGAATGTGGTGTCAACTACAAGTTCACCACCCCTTATCACCCACAATGCAATGGGCTTGTTGAGAGATTCAACAAGACCCTAAAGGGTATGATCAAAGGATTACCTGAAAAGCTCAGGCGAAGATGGGATATCCTTCTACCCTGCCTTCTGTTTGCTTACAGAGAGGTCCCACAAAAAGGAGTTGGCTACAGCCCCTTTGAATTGTTGTTTGGGCACCCTGTGAGAGGCCCACTGTGTTTGGTGAAGGAAGGATGGGAGTTACCTCTCAAAAAGCCTAAGCTAGACATAGTGGACTATGTACTTGGTCTCCGCTCCAGGATGGCTGAGTATATGGAGAAGGCATCTAAAAACCTTGAGGCAAGCCAGGCCTTACAGAAAGCTTGGCATGACCAAAAGGCTGTCTTGGTTGAGTATCAGCCAGGACAGAAGGTATGGGTGTTGGAGCCAGTGGCCCCAGCAGCACTCCAAGACAAATGGTCTGGACCCCATACAATCCTGGAAAAGAAGGGAGAGGTCACCTACTTGGTGGACCTAGGAACTCCCAGGAGTCCCCACAGGGTACTCCATGTTAACAGGCTTAAAGCATATGTTGACAGGGCAGACATGGGCTTGCTCATGGCTACAGATGAGGGACAGGAGGAAGAGAGTGACCCTCTCCCAGACCTGTTGTCTCAGAACCCTGAAGATGGCTCAGTTGAAGGAGTGACCCTTGGAGGCAACCTCACTGCCCATCAGCAGACTGAATGTAGACAGGTTCTACAATCATTTTCACATATGTTTTCCTTGATACCTAGTCAAACTGACTGGTGTACCCATGTTGTGGACACTGGTGACAGTCTGCCTGTAAAGAACAAACTTTACAGACAACCTGACCACGTCAGGGACTGTATAAAGGCTGAGGTACATAAAATGCTGGAATTAGGTGTCATTGAACCCTCAGAGAGCCCCTGGGCTAGCCCAGTGGTTCTGGTCCCCAAACCTCACACCAAAGATGGCAAGAGAGAGATGAGGTTCTGTGTGGATTACAGAGGACTCAATGCTGTCACCAGGACAGATGCACACCCTATTCCAAGGGCAGATGAGCTCATAGACAAACTAGCTTCTGCAAAGTTTTTGAGCACATTTGACTTGACAGCTGGCTATTGGCAAATCAGGTTAGCTGAGGAGTCTAAGGCCAAAACAGCATTCTCAACCCCAGGTGGGCATTATCAGTTTGTGGTGATGCCCTTTGGTCTGAAGAATGCACCTGCCACCTTCCAAAGGCTGGTGAACCAAGTCCTTACTGGGTTGGATGACTTTTGCGCAGCATATCTTGATGACATTGCTGTCTTTAGTTCCACCTGGGAGGATCACCTGATCCACCTGAAGAAGGCTCTTGAGGCTCTGCAAAGGGCAGGCCTCACTATCAAGGCTACTAAGTGCCAGATAGGGCAGAGTAAGGTTGTATATTTGGGCCACCTTGTAGGTGGAGGCCAAGTTCAACCACTGGAGAGTAAGATACAATCCATCAAGGACTGGTCCCCTCCAACCACCCAGACTCAAGTTCGAGCTTTCTTGGGCTTGACTGGGTACTACAGGAAGTTTGTTAAGAACTATGGGTCCATTGTGACTCCTCTTAATGATCTGACATCCAAGAAGATGCCCAAAAAGGTTCAGTGGACAGTAAGCTGTCAAAAGGCATTTGATGACCTGAAGGAGGCCATGTGCTCTGCACCTATCCTGAAAAGTCCTGACTACTCCAAAGAGTTTATTGTCCAAACAGATGCTTCTGAGTTGGGTGTGGGAGCTGTGCTGTCACAACTTAATGTAGATGGTCAAGACCAACCCATTGCTTTTATTAGCAGAAGGTTGACCCCCAGAGAGAAGAATTGGTCAGCTATTGAGAGGGAGGCCTTTGCTGTGGTGTGGGCCCTGAAGAAGCTGAGGCCATACTTGTTTGGCACTCACTTCAAGATTCAGACCGACCATAAGCCCCTCTTGTGGCTAAATCAGATGAAGGGTGAAAACCCCAAACTGCTTAGGTGGTCCATTTCCCTACAGGGGATGGACTTTACAGTGGAGCACCGGCCAGGTACTGACCATGGGAATGCAGATGGTCTCTCCAGGTACTTCCACTTAGGACATGAAGACGAGACTGGTCAAGGCTAGTTTAATGTCCCAGCGTTTGGGGGGGGGTTGTGTAGGAGAGTAGGGTCTGCTATCCTATGGTCACCCCAAATTTTTGCTTTTTGCTTCACTGGTTTTTGACATATTGAGGCTGTGGGCCTGCCAATCAGACCCCCAGCCTGCTGTTCTCTCTACTAAATTAAAACTATGCACCCTAGGTGCATAACCAATTGGAAGTGGATCACCCTGTCAGCCCCTGTACCAGTGTACACTAGGTACCCAGGGCATTGGTGTACCCAAGGCCTGCCAGGGGCTGCAGCATGTATTATGCCACCCCAGGCTTGGCCTAACAATCTGACACAACTGGCTGATCACTCAGCTGGGGTAAGTTGGTGTAATCACCTCTTACTTAGGTGTAGTATACCTATACCTAACCTTAAATGGGACACCTGGTAACCTATAAGTCACTCCTATAGCAGGCCTTAACAATCCTGAAGGCAGAGTGCTTGGTTCCATGTGAGATGGTGCTCTGGCATGAGCTGAGCCTGTCTGCAGTGGTCGGAACAACTTCCTTCTACTGTTTCCAGGTATCGTCATACCATATACTCTTAAGTGCATTATGAACCTCGCGGTTAAATGCTATCTTTGGTTTGGCTTTATCAAAACATGTCGAGTAAGGTGTCATACGAATTGGAATACTAACCCCTCGCCAATTCTGGCGACGGGGTTAGCATTCCACCCTTCTAGAGGGACACGACATGTACAGTACCTGAAACCCGGGTAAAATCAGACATAGCCTCAGCTCCACAAAATGGATGCTGCCACCACAGACACAAGTCTGCCCTCCTGCTGCTGGGAGTCCTTCCAGCTTGGGAGGTGTGGACAAAGGGTTTCCTGCCAGGGGAGGTGCGTGCACCACCCCAGACAGGATTTTGTGTATTGGTCAGGTAGGGCTTGAAAGAAACCAGACATGCCTGTGGCTCACAAGGAGCCTCGGTGCATATGCCAGTTCAAACCGGTCCTGGGGCACACCAGTCCCGGGCCTGGGGCGAGCTGGACAAAGGATTGGGGGTGTAACCACCCCCCTTCCTGGTCCCACCCATAGGGAGGGACCTAGCAGGTAGTCCGGCCCCTAGAATCCGCTTAAAGGTAGGAGCTGTGTCCTAAGACTTCAGACATCCTGGAATCAACTTGAAACTAAGAAGAAGACGGGAACTTCGACATTCTGCTGCACAGAAGACTGAAGAAAATCTCCCCTGTGGTCAGGGAGTGACCACCTTGCTAACGCAAGCACCATCCAGCGAATCACCGTCTGCTTTGCCGCCGCCTCCCGCCGGAGCCCGAGCCCAGAGACTGACAAGACCTGGACCTCCAGACCTCTCACCGCCCGATCCACAGTCCCTGAAAAGAGGAGACCCGTGGAGGCACCGAGACACGTGGAGCCAGCCATCTTGGAACGACTACGACAAGCTGACCAGTGCAACAACCGAGGCTCCCTCCAAGTTGTGCTTTGGGTCCTGAGAAGCCCAACCCTCGAGCAGCATCTGCACCAAAGGTGAGCCCTCCAGCATCTCCACGATCTGCGTGGGGCCCTTCTGCATTTTGCCACTCGACGCGCCTAACCGGTTGCTGGCCCGCTGGCTAGTGGCCATCTTGGCGACGAAATCTACGACAAACACCGCTGGTCTGGTTGCTCCAGACTGGCCCTTGCTCCACACCGAAGGAGCAATCCCTCTGACCTTGCTGGTCAGAACCAACAGCTGATTTCCGAATCCTCCTTCAATTGCTTTTGCCAAGGCTTGTTTGCTTCGATCAAGTCGCCGACACCGCCGACAGCGAGAGCCTGCGTGGGACAGCTCGTGAGCCGACTCCTGGACGTCGTCGACCTTCAGGGACCACGTGGCTGCGGAGACAAGCTACCCCTCATCACCTGTTTGCACCCGACATCGCCTGGTACCCACCTGGTGCCACGCTGGTCACTGGCTAGTGACTGTGAACACTGTCCCCTCTGCTTACAGGTCTTCAACATCTCCGATCCACTCTTGGATCCACTGCATCTCTTCCCGACCGACCGCCTGCAGCACTTTTGTCTACAGGCCCCACGGAACAGATAGAAGAAACCCGACGCACTTCGAGGCCTATGCACCCGCTTCCTGTGGGTGAGGTAAAGCTGGCACACCTGTGCCCAAGTGTAGTATTACATCTCTAGTGCCTGTGTTCCAAATCTTAAGTTCCTAGGTCATCCGGAAGATTCCTTTTGCAGTAACTTTGTACTTTTTACGCACCCATTGAAACCTATGGGAGCACGCGTGTGACTATTTGCTCTGCACACGCCACCCGTGGACCTCCTGGTCACTAACTGACGTTAGCTCCTTGTAGGCCCAGCGATTCTAGAGGCCCTAGGCCTTTTCCCTTTTCTGTTCGTGGTACTTATACCACTATTTTAGTATATGGTTCGAGTGGCCACCAGGGCCTATCCATATAAAGTGCAACTTCTGTGTATTCTGTGATAATCTTGTTTGACGATTTGTGCTCCTGTGCTCATAAAGAGACTAGGGGTTACTTTGAGAAATAAATACATATATATTTTGAATATATATCTGTGTGGTGTCCTTTCATTGGTATAAAGGGGGGTTACTATTGGTAAAACAGCTTGCTTAACACGCTTCACGAGTTTAGCCTCAAAGACTGCTTAGCCTACGCTACCACTAGGGCAGCTAGTCCGAAAAGGTTGACTTACAACCACACCATAAGGGTTGCTTGGCATGGTACAAGGTGGTCACTAGAACTAGTGAACAGCATATACCAGGCCAACTTCTCACACTCTCCATTCCACTCCTCACACACTCCACTCCACTCCACACACTCCACTCCACACACTCCACACACTCCACTCCACTCCTCACTCTCTCCACTCCACTCCACACACTCCACTCCACACACTCCAATCCACACACTCCAATCCACACACTCCAATCCACACACTCCACATCACACCCTCCACTCCACTCCACTCCACTCACTCCATTCCACTCCACACACTCTACACACTCCACTCTACACACTCCAATCCACACACTCCAATCCACACACTCCATACCCTCCACTCCACACACTCCACTCCACACACTCCACTCCACACACTCCACTCCACACACTCTACTCCACTCCACTCCACACACTCCACTCAACTCACTCCACTCCACTCAACCCACACACTCCACTCACTCCACTCCACTCACTCCACTCCACACACTCCACTCCACACACTCCACTCCACACCACATACTCCACACCACACCAGACACTCCACACATTCCACTCCACACACTCCACTCCAAACACTCCACTACACTCCACACACGCCACTCCACACACTTCACTCCACTCCACACACTCCAAACAATCCACTCCACAAACTCCACTCCACACACTCCACACACTTCACTCCACACACTACTCCACACACTCCACACACTCCACTCCACACACTCAACTCCACACTATCCACTCCACACACTCCACTCCACTCCACACACTCCACTCTACTCCACACACTCCACACACTCCACTCCTCACACTCCATTCCACTCCTCACACACTCCACTCCACACACTCCACTCCACTCCACACACTCCACTCCACTCCACACACTCCACTCCACACACTCCACACACTCCACACACTCCACTCCACTCCTCACTCTCTCCACTCCACTCCTCAAACACTCCACTCCACTCTACACGCTCCACTTCACCCCACACACTCCACTCCACACTCCACATGCTCCACTCCACTCCACACACTCCACTCCACACACTCCACTCCACACACTCCAATCCACACACTCCAATCCACACACTCCAATCCACACACTCCACATCACACCCTCCACTCCACTCCACTCCACTCACTCCATTCCACTCCACACACTCTACACACTCCACTCTACACACTCCAATCCACACACTCCAATCCACACACTCCATACCCTCCACTCCACACACTCCACTCCACACACTCCACTCCACACACTCCACTCCACACACTCTACTCCACTCCACTCCACACACTCCACTCAACTCACTCCACTCCACTCAACCCACACACTCCACTCACTCCACTCCACTCACTCCACTCCACACACTCCACTCCACACACTCCACTCCACACCACATACTCCACACCACACCAGACACTCCACACATTCCACTCCACACACTCCACTCCAAACACTCCACTACACTCCACACACGCCACTCCACACACTTCACTCCACTCCACACACTCCAAACAATCCACTCCACAAACTCCACTCCACACACTCCACACACTTCACTCCACACACTACTCCACACACTCCACACACTCCACTCCACACACTCAACTCCACACTATCCACTCCACACACTCCACTCCACTCCACACACTCCACTCTACTCCACACACTCCACACACTCCACTCCTCACACTCCATTCCACTCCTCACACACTCCACTCCACACACTCCACTCCACTCCACACACTCCACTCCACACACTCCACACACTCCACACACTCCACTCCACTCCTCACTCTCTCCACTCCACTCCTCAAACACTCCACTCCACTCCACACACTCCAATCCACACACTCCAATCCACACACTCCAATCCACACACTCCAATCCACACACTCCAATCCACACACTCTACTCCACACCCTCCACTCCACTCCACTCACTCCATTCCACTCCACACACTCTACACACTCCACTCTACACACTCCAATCCACACACTCCAATCCACACACTCCACACCCTCCACTCCACACACTCCACTGCACACACTCCACTCTACTCCACACACTCCACTCCACACACTGAACTCCACTCCACACACTCCACTCCACACACTCTACATGCTCCACTCCACTCCACATACTCCACTCCACTCCACACACTCCACTCCACACACTCCACTCCATACACTCCACTTCACTCCACACACTCCACTCCACTCCACACACTCCACTCCACACACTCCACTCCACTCCACACACTCAACTCCACTCCACACACTCCACTCCACATACTCTACTCCACACACTCCTCTCCACACACTCCACTCCACACCACACACTCCACTCCACACCACACCACACACTCCTCACACTCCACTCCACTCACTCCACTCCACACACTCCACTCCACACACTCCACTCCACTCCACACACTCCACACAATCCACTCCACACACTCCACTCCACTCCACACACTCCACTCCACACACTCCACTCCACTCCACACACTCAACTCCACTCCACACACTCCACTCCACATACTCTACTCCACACACTCCTCTCCACACACTCCACTCCACACCACACACTCCACTCCACACCACACCACACACTCCTCACACTCCACTCCACTCACTCCACTCCACACACTCCACTCCACACACTCCACTCCACTCCACACACTCCACACAATCCACTCCACACACTCCACTCCACACACTCCACTCCGCACACTCCACTCCACAAAGTCTACACACTCCACTCCACACACTCCACTCCACACACTCCACTCCACTCCACACACGTCACTCTACTCCACACACTCCACTCCAATCCAAACACTCCACTCCAATCCACACACTCCATTCCACTCCACACACTCCACACACTCCACACCACATACTCTACACACTCCACTCCACACACTCCACTCCACACACTCCACTCCACACTCTTGACTCCACTCCACACACTCCACTCCACTCCACACACTCCAGACTCCACACACTCCATACTCCACTCCACAGACTCCACTCTACACACTCCACACACTCCACATATTCCATTCCACTCCACACACTCCACTCCACATCTCCACTCCACACACTCCACTCCACACACTCCACTCACTCCACTCAACTCACTCCACTCCACTCACCCCACACACTCCACTCACTCCACTCCACTCACTCCACTCCACACACTCCACTCCACACACTCCACTCCACACCACATACTCCACTCCACACCACACCAGACACTCCACACATTCCACTCCACACACTCCACTCCAAACACTCCACTACACTCCACACACGCCACTCCACACACTTCACTCCACTCCACACACTCCAAACAATCCACTCCACAAACTCCACTCCACACACTCCACACACTTCACTCCACACACTACTCCACACACTCCACACACTCCACACACTCCACTCCACACTATCCACTCCACACACTCCACACACTCCACTCTACTCCACACACTCCACACACTCCACTCCTCACACTCTCCATTCCACTCCTCACACACTCCACTCCACACACTCCACTCCACTCCACACACTCCACTCCACACACTCCACACACTCCACTCCACTCCTCACTCTCTCCACTCCACTCCTCAAACACTCCACTCCACTCCACACACTCCAATCCACACACTCCAATCCACACACTCCAATCCACACACTCCACTCCACACCTCCACTCCACTCCACTCCACTCCACTCACTCCATTCCCTCCATACACTCTACACACTCTACTCTACACACTCCAATCCACACACTCCAATCCACACACTCTACACCCTCCACTCCACACACTCCACTCCACACACTCCACTCCACTCCACACACTCCACTCCACTCCACACACTCCACTCCACACACTCCACTCCACACACTCCACTCAACACACTCCACTCCAATACACACATTCCACTCCACTCCACTCTACTCCACACACTCCACTCCACACATGCCACACACTCCACCCCACTCCTCACACTCTCCACTCCACTCCTCACACACTCCACTCCACTCCACACACTCCACTCCAAACAATCCACTCTACACACTCCACACACTCCACTCCAATCACTCCACTGCACACACTCCACTCCATTCCACTCCACACACTCTACTCCACACACTCCACTCCACACACTCAACTCCACTCCACACACACCACTCCACACACTCCACTCCACACATTCTACTCTACTCCACACACTCCACTCCATAGACTCCACTCCAGTCCACACACTCCACACACTCCACTCCACTCCACACACTCCACTCCTCACACTCCACTCCACTCCACACACTCCACTCCACACACTCTACTCCACTCCACACACTCCACTCCACACACTCCACTCCACACACTCCTTTCCAAACACTCCACTCCACACACTCCACTCAACTCTCTCCACTCCACTCACTCCACACACTCCACTCCACATAATCCACTCCACACACTCCACTCCACACACTCCACTCCACACACTCCACTCTACTCACACACTCCACTCCAATCAACACACTCCACTCCACCCACTTCACACACTCCACTCCACTCCACCCACTTCACACACTCCACTCCACACACTCTACACACTCCACTCCACTCCACACACTCCACTCCACACCACTCCACAAACTCCACTCCACTCTACACACTCCACTCCACACACTCCACTCCACTCCACACACTCCACTCCACTCCACACACTCCACTCCACTCCACACACTCCACTCCACTCCACACACTCCACTCCACACACTCCACTCCACACACTCCACTCCACACACTCCACTCCACACACTCCACTCCACACACTCCACTCCACACACTCCACTCCACACACTCCACTCCAATACACACATTCCACTCCACTCCACTCTACTCCACACACTCCACTCTACACACTCCACTCCTCTCAACACACTCCACTCGACACACTCCACTCCACACACTCTACTCCACTCCACTCCACACACTCCACTCAACTCACTCCACTCCACTCACTCCACACACTCCACTCACTCCACTCCACTCACTCCACTCCACACACTCCACTCCACACACTCCACACCACATACTCCACACCACACCAGACACTCCACACACTCCACTCCAAACACTCCACTCCAAACACTCCACTACACTCCACACACGCCACTCCACACACTTCACTCCACTCCACACACTCCAAACAATCCACTCCACAAACTCCACTCCACACACTCCACACACTCCACACACTTCACTCCACACACTACTCCACACACTCCACACACTCCACTCCACACACTCCACTCCACACTATCCACTCCACACACTCCACTCCACACACTCCACTCTACTCCACACACTTCACACACTCCACTCCTCACACTCTCCATTCCACTCATCACACACTCCACTCCACACACTCCACTCCACTCCACACACTCCACTCCACACACTCCACACACCCCACTCCACTCCTCACTCTCTCCACTCCACTCCTCAAACACTCCACTCCACACACTCCAATCCACACACTCCAATCCACACACTCCAATCCACACACTTCACTCCAAACCCTCCACTCCACTCCACTCACTCCATTCCACTCCACACTCTACACACTCCATTCTACACACTCCAATATTCACACACTCCAATCCACACGCTCCACACCCTCCACTCCACATACTCCACTCCACACACTCCACTCGACACACTTCACTCCACACACTCCTACACCACTCCACTCCACACACTCCACTCAACTCACTCCACTCCACTCACTCCACACACTCCACTCACTCCACTCCACACTCACTCCACTCCACACACTCCACACCCACACTCCACTCCACACCACACCAGACACTCCCCACACATTCCACTCCACACACACACCAAACACTCCACTACACTCCACACACCGCCCACCACACACTTCACTCCACTCCACACACTCCAAACAATCCACTCCACAAACTCCACTCCACACACTCCACACACTTCACTCTACACACTACTCCACACACTCCACACACTCCACTCCACACACTCCACTCCACACTATCCACTCCACACACTCCACTCCACACACTCCACTCTGCTCCACACACTCCACACACTCCACTCCTCACACTCTCCAATCCACTCACACACACCACTCCACACACTCCACTCCACTCCACACACTCCACTCCATACACTCCACACACTCCACTCCACTCCTCACTCTCTCACTCCACTCCTCAAACACATCACTCCACTCCACACACTCCAATCCACACACTCCACTCCACACCCTCCACTCCACTCCACTCCACTCACTCCATTCCACTCCACACACTCTACACACTCCACTCTACACACTCCAATCCACACACTCCAATCCACACACTCCACACCCTCCACTCCACACACTCCACTCCACACACTCCACTCTACTCCACACACTCCACTCTACTCGACACAATCCACTCCACACACTCTACTCCACACACTCCACTCCACACACTGAACTCCACTCCACACACTCCACACACTCTACATGCTCCACTCCACTCCACTCCACATACTCCACTCCACTCTACCCACTCCACTCCACACACTCCACTCCATACACTCCACTCCACTCCACACACTCCACTCCACACACTCTACTCCACACACTCCACTCCACTCCACACACTCAACTCCACTCCACACACTCCACTCCACATACTCCACTCCACACACTCCTCTCCACACACTCCACTCCACACCACACACTCCACTCCACACCACACCACACACTCCTCACACTCCACTCCACTCACTCCACTCCACACACTCCACTCCACACACTCCACTCCACTCCACACACTCCACACAATCCACTCCACACACTCCACTCCACACACTCCACTCCACTCCACACACTCCACTCCGCACACTCCACTCTACAAAGTCTGCACACTCCACTCCACACACTCCACTCCACACACTCCACTCCACTCCACACCACACACGTCACTCTACTCCACACACTCCACTCCAATCCAAACACTCCACTCCAATCCACACACTCCACTCCACTCCACACACTCCACATACTCCACACCACCCACTCTACACACTCCACTCCACACACTCCACTCCACACACTCCACTCCACTCCACACACTCCACTCCACTCCACACACTCCACACTCCACACACTCCATACTCCACTCCACAGACTCCACTCTACACACTCCACACACTCCACATATTCCATTCCACTCCACACACTCCACTCCACAAACTCCACTCCACACACTCCACTCCACACACTCCACTCACTCCACACACTCCACTCCACACACTCCACTCACTCCACACACTCCACTCCACACACTCCACTCCACACTCTCCACTCCATACACTCCACTGAACACACTCCACTCCACACACTCCACTCCGCACACTCCACTCCACACACTCCACTCCATACACTCCACGCCACACACTCCACTCCTCACCACACACATCACTCCACACACTCCACTCCACACATTCCACTCCACTCTACACACTCCACTCCACAGACTCCACTCCACTCCACACACTCCACTCCACACACTCCACTCCACACACTCCACTCCAATACACACATTCCACTCCACTCCACTCTACTCCACACACTCCACTCCACACATGCCACACACTCCACCCCACTCTTCACACTCTCCACTCCACTCCTCACACACTCCACTCCACTCCACACACTCCACTCCATACACTCCACTCTACACACTCCACACACTCCACTCACTCCACTCCACACACTCCACTCCACATACTCCACTCCACACACTCCACTCCACACACTCTACTCCACACATTCCACTCCACACACTCCACACCACATCACACACTCAACTCAACTCACTCCACTCACGCCACACACTCCACTCACTCTACTCCACACACTCCACTCTACACACTCCACTCCACTCCACACACTCCACTCAACACACTCCACTCGACACACTCCACTCCACATACTCTACTCCACTCCACTCCACACATTCCACTCAACTCACTCCACTCCACTCACTCCACACACTCCACTCACTCCACTCCACTCACTCCACTCCACACACTCCACTCCACACACCCCACTCTACACCACACACTCCACTCCACACCACACCGACACTCCACACACTCCACTCCACACACTTCACTCCACTCCACACACTCCAAACAATCCACTCCACAAACTCCACTCCAACACACTCCACACACTCCACTCCACACACTACTCCACACACTCCACACACTCCACACACTCTACTCACTCTACTCTACACTATCCACTCCACACACTCCACTCCACTCCACACACTCCACTCTACTCCACACACTCTACACACTCCACTCCTCACACTCTCCACTCCACTCCTCACACACTCCACTCCACACACTCCACTCCACACACTCCACTCCACACACTCCACACACTCCACTCCTCACTCTCTCCACTCCACTCCTCAAACACTCCACTCTACTCCACACACTCCAATCCACACACTCCAATCCACACACTCCAATCCACACACTCCACTCCACACCCTCCACTCCACTCCACTCCACTCACTCCATTCCACTCCACACACTCTACACACGCCACTCTACACACTCCAATCCACATACTCCACACCCTCCACTCCACACACTCCACTCCACACACTCCACTCCACACACTCCACTCTACTCCACACACTCCACTCTACTCAACACAATCCACTCCACACACTCCACTCCACACACACCACTCTAGTCCACCACACTGAACTCCACTCCACACACTCCACTCCACACACTCTACACGCTCCACTCCACTCCACTCCACATACTCCACTCCAGTCCGCACACTCCACTCCACACATTCCACTCCATACACTCCACTCCACTCCACATACTCCACTCCACTCTACACACTCTACTCCACACACTCCACTCCACTCCACACACTCAACTCCACTCCACACACTCCACTCCACATACTCCACTCCACACACTCCACACCACACACTCCACTCCACACCACACCACACACTCCTCACACTCCACACCACACACTCCACTCCACTCCACACACTCCACACAATCCACTCCACACACTTCACTCCACACACTCCACTCCACTCCACACACTCCACTCCGCACACTCCACTCCACAAAGTCTGCACACTGCACTCCAGACACTCCACTCCACACACTCCACTCCACTCCACTCCACACACGTCACTTTACTCCACACACTCAACTCCAATCCAAACACTCCACTCCACACACTCCACACACTCCACACCACACACTCTACACACTCCACTCCACACACTCCACTCCACACACTCCACTCCACACTCTTGACTCCACTCCAAACACTCCACTCCACTCCACACACTCCACACTCCACACACTCCATACTCCACTCCACAGACTCCACTCTACACACTCCACACACTCCACATATTCCACTCCACACACTCCACTCCACAAACTCCACTCCACACACTCCACTCCACACACTCCACACACTCCACTCACTCCACACACTCCACTCCACACACTCCACTCACTCCACACACTCCACTCCACACTCTCCACTCCATATACTCCACTGAACACACTCCACTCGACACACTCCACTCCGCACACTCCACTCCACTCCACACACTCCACTCCATACACTGCACTCCACACACTCCACTCCACACACACCACACCACACTCCACTCAACACCCTCCACTCCACACCACAGACACCACTCCACACACTCCACTCCACACATTCCACTCCACTCCACACACTCCACTCCACAGACTCCACTCTAGTCCACATACTCCACACACTCCACTCCACTCCACATACTCCACTCCTCACACTCCACTCTACTCCACATACTCCACTCCACTCCACACACTCTACTCCACTCGACACACTCCACTCGACACACGCCACTCCACACACTCCTTTCCACACACTCCACTCTACACACTCCACTCAACACACTCCACTAGACACACTCCACTCCACACCACACACTCTACTCCACTCCACTCCACACACTCCACTCAACTCACTCCACTCCACTCACTCCACTCACTCCACACACTCCACTCACTCCACTCCACTCACTCCACTCCACATGCTCCACTCCACACACTCTACACCACTCCACACACTCAACTCAACTCACTCCACTCACTCCACACACTCCACTCACTCCACTCCACACACTCCACTCCACATACACAACTCCACACACTCTACTCCACACACTCTACTCCACACACTTCACTCCACACACTCTACACCACTCCACACACTCAACTCAACTCACTCCACTCACTCCACACACTCCACTCACTCCACTCCACACACTCAACTCTACATACTCCACTCCACTCAACACACTCCACTCCACACACTCCACTCCACACACTCCACTCCACTCACTCCATTCCACTCACTCCACACACTCCACTCAATCCACTCCACTCACTCCACTCCACATGCTCCACTCCACACACTCCACTCCACACACTCTACTCCACACACTCCACTCCACACACTCCACACCACTCCACACACTCAACTCAACTCACTCCACTCACTCCACACACTCCACTCACTCCACTCCACACACTCCACTCCACTCCACACACTCCACACACTCCACTCCACACACTCCACTCCACACACTCCACTCCACACACTCCACTCCACTCCACTCTACTCCACACACTCCACTCCACTCCACACACTCCACTCCACACACTCCACTCCACACTCTTGACTCCACTCCACACACTCCACTCCACTCCACTCCACACACTCCACTCCACACACTCCACACTCCACTCCACACACTCCATACTCCACTCCACAGACTCCACTCTACACACTCCACACACTCCACATATTCCATTCCACTCCACACACTCCACTCCACAAACTCCACTCCACACACTCCACTCCACACACTCCACTCCACTCCACATACTCCACTCCACACACTCCACACACTCCACTCTACTCCACACACTCCACTCCACACACTCCACACACTCCACTCCACTCCACACACTCCACTCCACTCCACTCACTCCACTCCACTCCACACACTCCACTCCGCACACTTCACTCCACTCCACATACTGAACTCCACTTCACACACTCCACTCTACTCCACACACTCCACTGTACTCGACACAATCCACTCGACACACTCCACTCCACACACTCCACTCCACTCCACTCCACACACTCCACTCCACTCTACTCCACACAGCCCACTCCACACACTCCACTCCACACACTCCACTCCACTCCACACACTCCACTTCACACACTCCACTCCCACTCCACACACTCCACTCCACACACTCCACTCCACATACTCCACTCCACACACTCCACTCCACACACTCCACTCCACACACTCCACTCCACACACTCCACTCTACTCCACACACTCCACTCCAATCAACACACTCCACTCCACCCACTTCAAACACTCCACTCCACTCCACACACTCTACACACTCCACTCCACTCCACACACTCCACTCCACACACTCTACTCCATACCACTCCACACACTCCACTCCAGACACTCCACTCCACACACTCCACTCCACACACTCCACTCCACTCCACACACTCCACTCCACACACTCCACTCCACACACTCCACTCCACACACTCCACTCCAATACACACATTCCACTCCACTCCACGCTACTCCACACACTCCACTCCACACACGCCACACACTCCACCCCACTCCTCACACTCTCCACTCCACTCCTCACACACTCCACTCCACTCCACACACTCCACTCCACACACTCCACTCCACACACTCCACTCCACATGCTCCACTCCACACACTCTACACCACTCCACACACTCAACTCAACTCACTCCACTCACTCCACACACTCCACTCACTCCACTCCACACACTCCACTCCACATACACCACTTCACACACTTCACTCCACACACTCTACTCCACACACTCCACACACTCTACACCACTCCACACACTCAACTCAACTCACTCCACTCACTCCACACACTCCACTCACTCCACTCCACACACTCCACTCTACACACTCCACTCCACTCAACACACTCCACTAGACACACTCCACTCCACACACTCCACTCCACTCCACACACTCCACTCCACTCACTCCACTCCACTCACTCCACACACTCCACTCACTCCACTCCACATGCTCCACTCCACACACTCCACTCCACACACTCTACTCCACACACTCCACTGCACACACTCCACACCACTCCACACACTCGACTCAACTCACTCCACTAACTCCACACACTCCACTCACTCCACTCCACACACTCCACTCCACTCCACACACTCCACACAATCCACTCCACACACTCCACTCCACACACTCCACTCCACACACTCCACTCCACACACTCCACTCCACTCCACTCCACACACTCCACTCCACACTCTTGACTCCACTCCACACTCTTGACTCCACTCCACACACTCCACTCCACTCCACACACTCCACTCCACACACTCCACACTCCACTCCACTCCACACACTCCATACTCCACTCCACAGACTCCACTCTACACACTCCATACTCCACTCCACAGACTCCACTCTACACACTCCACACACTCCACATATTCCATTCCACTCCACACACTCCACTCCACAAACTCCACTCCACACACTCCACTCCACACACTCCACTCAACTCTACATACTCCACTCCACACACTCCACACACTCCACTCTACTCCACACACTCCACTCCACACACTCCACACACTCCACTCCACTCCACACACTCCACTCCACTCCACACACTCCACTCTACTCCACACACTCCACTCCGCACACTTCACTCCACTCCACACACTGAACTCCACTTCACACACTCCACTCTACTCCACACACTCCACTGTACTCGACACAACCCACTCGACACACTCCACTCCACACACTCCACTCCACTCCACTCCACACACTCCACTCCACTCTACTCCACACACTCCACTCCACACACTCCACTCCACACACTCCACTCCACACACTCCACTCCACTCCACACACTCCACTTCACACACTCCACATACTCCACTCCACATACTCCACTCCACATGCTCCACTCCACACACTCCACTCCACACACTCCACTCCACACACTCCACTCTACTCCACACACTCCACTCCAATCAACACACTCCACTCCACCCACTTCACACACTCCACTCCACACACTCTACACACTCTACTCCACTCCACACACTCCACTCTACATACTCCACTCCACACCACTCCACACACTCCACTCCACTCCACTCACTCCACTCCACACACTCCACTCCACACACTCCACTCCACACACTCCACTCCACACACTCCACTCCACACACTCCACTCCACACACTCCACTCCACACACTCCACTCCAATACACACATTCCACTCCACTCCACGCTACTCCACACACTCCACTCCACACACGCCACACACTCCACCCCACTCCTCACACTCTCCACTCCACTCCTCACACACTCCACTCCACTCCACACACTCCACTCCAATCACTCCACTGCACACACTCCACTCCACTCAACACACTCCACTCAACACACTCCACTCCACACACTCCACTCCACACACTCGACTCCACTCCACACACACCACTCCACACACTCCACTCTACACATTCTACTCCACTCCCCACACTCCACTCCACAGACTCCACTCCAGTCCACACACTCCACATACTCCACTCCACTCCACACACTCCACTCCTCACACTCCACTCCACTCCACACACTCCACTCCACACACTCTACTCCACTTCACACACTCCACTCCACACACTCCACTCCTCACACTCCACTCCACTCCACACACTCCACTCCACACACTCCACTCCACACACTCTACTCCACTTCACACACTCCACTCCACACACTCCACTCCACACACTCCACTCCACACACTCCACTCAACTCTCTCCACTCCACTCACTCCACACACTCCACTCACTCCACTCCACACACTCCACTCCACATACTCCACTCCACACACTCCACTCCACACACTCTACTCCACACACTCCACTCCACAAACTCCACTCCACTCCACACACTCCACTCCACACCACTCCACACACTCCACTCTACTCCACACACTCCACTCCACACACTCCATACTCCACTCCACAGACTCCACTCTACACACTCCACATACTCCACATATTCCACTCCACACACTCCACTCCACAAACTCCACTCCACTCACTCCACACACTCCACTCCTCACACTCCACTCACTCCACATACTCCACTCCACATACTCCACTCCACACACTCCACTCCACACTCTCCACTCCATATTCTCCACTGAACACACTCCACTCCACACACTCCACTCCGCACACTCCACTCCACACACTCCACTCCCATACACTCCACTCTGCATACTCCACTCCACACACTCCACTCCATACACTCCACTCCACACACTCCACTCCACACACACACACCACACTCCACTCCACACACTCCACTCCACACCACACACACCACTCCACACACTCACTCCACACATTCCACTCCACTCCACACACTCCACTCCACAGACTCCACTCTAGTCCACACACTCCCACTCCACTCCACTCACTCCACACACTCCTCACACTCCACTCTACTCCACACACTCTACTCCACTCCACACACTCCACTCCACACACTCCACGCCACACACTCCTTTCCACACACTCCACTCCACACACTCCACTCAACTCTCTCCACTCCACTCACTCCATACACTCCACTCACTCCACTCCACTCACTCCACTTCATATACACCACTCCACACACTCCACTCCACACACTCTACTCCACACACTCCACTCCACACACTCTACACCACTCCACACACTCAACTCAACTCACTCCACTCACTCCACACACTCCACTCACTCCACTCCACACACTCCACTCTACATACTCCACTCCACTCAACACACTCCACTAGACACACTCCACTCCACACACTCTACTCCACTCCACTCCACACACTCCACTCAACTCACTCCACTCCACTCACTCCACACACTCCACTCACTCCACTCCACTCACTCCACTCCACATGCTCCACTCCACACACTCCACTCCACACACTCTACTCCACACACTCCAGTCCACACACTCCACACCACTCCACACACTCAACTCAACTCACTCCACTCACTCCACACACTCCACTCACTCCACTCCACACACTCCACTCCACTCCACACACTCTACACAATCCACTCCACACACTCCACTCCACACACTCCACTCCACACACTCCACTCCACTCTACTCCACACACTCCACTCCACTCCACACACTTCACTCAACTCTCTCCACTCCACTCACTCCACACTCCACTCACTCCACTCCACTCACTCCACTCCACACACTCCACTCCACATACTCCACTCCACACACTCCACTCCACACACTCTACTCCACACATTCCACTCCACACACTCCACACCACTTCACACACTCAACTCAACTCACTCCACTCACGCCACACACTCCACTCACTCTACTCCACACACTCCACTCTACACACTCCACTCCTCTCAACACACTCCACTCCACACACTCCACTCCACACACTCCACTCTACTCCACACACTCCACTCCAATCAACACACTCCACTCCACCCACTTCACACACTCCACTCCACTCCACACACTCTACACACTCCACTCCACTCCACACACTCCACTCCACACACTCTACTCCATACCACTCCACACACTCCACTCCAGACACTCCACTCCACACACTCCACTCCACACACTCCACTCCACTCCACACACTCCACTCCACACACTCCACTCCACACACTCCACTCCACACACTCCACTCCACTCCACACACTCCACTCCACACACTCCACTCCACACACTCCACTCCACACACTCCACTCCAATACACACATTCCACTCCACTCCACGCTACTCCACACACTCCACTCCACACACACCACACACTCCACCCCACTCCTCACACTCTCCACTCCACTCCTCACACACTCAACTCCACACACTCCACTCCACACACTCCTCTGCACACACTCCACTCCACACACTCCACTCCACACACTCCACTCCAATCACTCCACTGCACACACTCCACTCCACTCCACACACTCCACTCCACACACTCCACTCCACACACTCAACTCCACTCCACACACACCACTCCACACACTCCACTCCACACATTCTACTCCACTCCCCACACTCCACTCCACAGACTCCACTCCAGTCCACACACTCCACCCACTCCACTCCACATACTCCACTCCTCACACTCCCACACACTCCACTCCACACACTCTACTCCACTTCACACACTCCACTCCACACACTCCTTTCCACACACTCCACTCCACACACTCCACTCAACTCTCTCCACTCCACTCACTCCACACACTCCACTCACTCCACTCCACACACTCCACTCCACATACTCCACTCCACACACTCCACTCCACACACTCTACTCCACACACTCCACTCCACTCCACTCCACAAACTCCACTCCACTCCACACACTCCACACCACTCCATACACTCCACTCTACTCCACACACTCTACTCCACACACTCCATACTCCACTCCACAGACTCCACTCTAAACACTCCACACACTCCACATATTCCACTCCACACACTCCACTCCACAAACTCCACTCCACACACTCCACTCCACACACTCCACTCAACTCTACATACTCCACTCCACACACTCCACACACTCCACTCCACACACTCCACACACTCCACTCCACTCCACACACTCCACTCCACACACTCCACTCCACTCCACACACTCCACTCCGCACACTTCACTCCACTCCACACACTGAACTCCACTTCACACACTCCACTCTACTCCACACACTCCACTGTACTCGACACAACCCACTCGACACACTCCACTCGACACACTCCACTCCACTCCACACACTCCACTCCACTCTACTCCACACACTCCATCCACACACTCCACACACTCCACTCCACTCCACACACTCCACTCCACTCCACACACTCCACTTCACACACTCCACTCCACTCCACATACTCCACTCCACATGCTCCACTCCACACACTCCACTCCACACACTCCACTCCACACACTCCACTCTACTCCACACACTCCACTCCAATCAACACACTCCACTCCACACACTCCACTCCACACACTCCACTCTACTCCACACACTCCACTCCAATCAACACACTCCACTCCACCCACTTCACACACTCCACTCCACTCCACACACTCTACACACTCTACTCCACTCCACACACTCCACTCCACATACTCCACTCCACACCACTCCACACACTCCACTCCACTCCACACACTCCACTCCACACACTCCACTCCACACACTCCACTCCACACACTCCACTCCACACACTCCACTCCACTCCACACACACCACACCACACTCCACTCCACACACTCCACTCCACACACACACACCACTCCACACACTCCACTGCACACATTCCACTCCACTCCACACACTCCACTCCACAGACTCCACTCTAGTCCACACACTCCACACACTCCACTCCACACACTCCACTCCTCACACTCCACTCTACTCCACACACTCCACTCCACTCCACACACTCTACTCCACTCCACACACTCCACTCCACACACTCCACGCCACACACTCCTTTCCACACACTCCACTCCACACACTCCACTCAACTCTCTCCACTCCACTCACTCCATACACTCCACTCACTCCACTCCACACACTCCACTCCACACACTCCACTTCACATACACCACTCCACACACTCCACTCCACACACTCTACTCCACACACTCCACTCCACACACTCTACACCACTCCACACACTCAACTCAACTCACTCCACTCACTCCACACACTCCACTCACTCCACTCCACACACTCCACTCTACATACTCCACTCCACTCAACACACTCCACTAGACACACTCCACTCCACACACTCCACTCCACACACTCCACTCCACACACTCCACTCCACACACTCCACTCAACTCACTCCACTCCACTCACTCCACTCCACTCACTCCACTCCACTCACTCCACTCCACTCACTCCACTCCACTCACTCCACTCCACATGCTCCACTCCACACACTCCACTCCACACACTCTACTCCACACACTCAAGTCCACACACTCCACACCACTCCACACACTCAACTCAACTCACTCCACTCACTCCACACACTCCACTCACTCTACTCCACACACTCCACACAATCCACTCCACACAATCCACTCCACACAATCCTCTCCACACACTCCACTCCACTCCACTCTACTCCACACACTCCACTCCACACACTTCACTCAACTCTCTCCACTCCACTCACTCCACACACTCCACTCACTCCACTCCACACACTCCACTCCACATACTCCACTCCACACACTCCACTCCACATACTCCACTCCACACACTCCACTCCACACACTCTACTCCACACATTCCACTCCACACACTCCACACCACTTCACACACTCAACTCAACTCACTCCACTCACGCCACACCTCCACTCACTCTACTCCACACACTCCACTCTACACACTCCACTCCTTTCAACACACTCCACTCCACACACTCCACTCCACACACTCCACTCTACTCCACACACTCCACTCCAATCAACACACTCCACTCCACCCACTTCACACACTCCACTCCACTCCACACACTCTACACACTCCACTCCACTCCACACACTCCACTCCACATACTCCACTCCACACCACTCCACACACTCCACTCCACTCCACACACTCCACTCCACTCCACACACTCCACTCCACACACTCCACTCCACACACTCCACTCCACACACTCCACTCCACACACTCCACTCCACTCCACACACTCCACTCCACACACTCCACTCCACACACTCCACTCCACACACTCCACTCCAATACACACATTCCACTCCACTCCACGCTACTCCACACACTCCACTCCACACACGCCACACACTCCACCCCACTCCTCACACTCTCCACTCCACTCCTCACACACTCCACTCCACACACTCCACTCCACACACTCCTCTCCACACACTCCACTCCACTCCAATCACTCCACTCCACACACTCCACTCCAATCACTCCACACTGCACACACTCCACCCTCCACACCACTCCACTCCACACACTCCACTCCACACACTCAACTCCACTCCACACACACCACTCCACACACTCCACTCCACACATTCTACTCCACTCCCCACACTCCACTCCACAGACTCCACTCCAGTCCACACACTCCACACACTCCACTCCACTCCACATACTCCACTCCTCACACTCCACTCCACTCCACACACTCCACTCCACACACTCTACTCCACTTCACACACTCCACTCCACACACTCCTTTCCACACACTCCACTCCACACACTCCACTCAACTCTCTCCACTCCACTCACTCCACACACTCCACTCACTCCACTCCACACACTCCACTCCACATACTCCACTCCACACACTCCACTCCACACACTCTACTCCACACACTCCACTCCACTCCACAAACTCCACTCCACTCCACACACTCCACTCCACACCACTCCACACACTCCACTCTACTCCACACATTCTACTCCACACACTCTACTCCACACACTCCATACTCCACTCCACAGACTCCACTCTAAACACTCCACACACTCCACATATTCCACTCCACACACTCCACTCCACAAACTCCACTCCACACACTCCACTCCACACACTCCACTCAACTCTACATACTCCACTCCACACACTCCACACACTCCACTCTACTCCACACACTCCACTCCACACACTCCACACACTCCACTCCACTCCACATACTCCACTCCACTCCACACACTCCACTCCACTCCACACACTCCACTCCGCACACTTCACTCCACTCCACACACTGAACTCCACTTCACACACTCCACTCTACTCCACTGTACTCGAAACAACCACTCGACACACTCCACTCCACACACTCCACTCCACTCCACACACTCCACTCCACTCTACTCCACACACTCCACTCCACACACTCCACTCCACACACTCCACTCCACACACTCCACTCCACTCCACACACTCCACTTCACACACTCCACTCCATTCCACATACTCCACTCCACATGCTCCACTCCACACACTCCACTCCACACACTCCACTCCACACACTCCACTCTACTCCACACACTCCACTCCAATCAACACACTCCACTCCACCCACTTCACACACTCCACTCCACACACTCTACACACTCTACTCCACTCCACACACTCCACTCCACATACTCCACTCCACACCACTCCACACACTCCACTCCACTCCACACACTCCACTCCACACACTCCACTCCACACACTCCACTCCACACACTCCACTCCACACACTCCACTCCACACACTCCACTCCACACACTCCACTCCACACACTCCACTCCACACACTCCACTCCACACACTCCACTCCAATACACACATTCCACTCCACTCCACGCTACTCCACACACTCCACTCCACACACGCCACACACTCCACCCCACTCCTCACACTCTCCACTCCACTCCTCACACACTCCACTCCACTCCACACACTCCACTCCACACACTCCACTCCACACACTCCACTCCACACACACCACACACTCCACACACACCACACACTCCACACACTCCACTCCACACACTCCACTCCAATCACTCCACTGCACACACTCCACTTCACTCAACACACTCCACTCCACACACTCCACTCCACACACTCGACTCCACTCCACACACACCACTCCACACACTCCACTCCACACATTCTACTCCACTCCCCACACTCCACTCCACAGACTCCACTCCAGTCCACACACTCCACATACTCCACTCCACTCCACACACTCCACTCCTCACACTCCACTCCACTCCACACACTCCACTCCACACACTCTACTCCACTTCACACACTCCACTCCACACACTCCACTCCACACACTCCTTTCCACACACTCCACTCCACACACTCCACTCAACTCTCTCCACTCCACTCACTCCACACACTCCACACACTCCACTCCACACACTCCACTCCACATACTCCACTCCACATACTCCACTCCACACACTCCACTCCACACACTCTACTCCACACACTCCACTCCACAAACTCCACTCCACACCACTCCACACACTCCACTCTACTCCACACACTCTACTCCACACACTCCACTCCACACACTCCATACTCCACTCCACAGACTCCACTCTACACACTCCACATACTCCACATATTCCACTCCACACACTCCACTCCACACACTCCACTCCACAAACTCCACTCCACACACTCCACTCCACACACTCCACACACTCCACTCACTCCACACACTCCACTCCTCACACTCCACTCACTCCACATACTCCACTCCACACACTCCACTCCACACTCTCCACTCCATATTCTCCACTGAACACACTCCACTCCACACACTCCACTCCGCACACTCCACTCCACACACTCCACTCCATACACTCCACTCTGCATACTCCACTCCACACACTCCACTCCATACACTCCACTCCACACACTCCACTCCACACACACCACACCACACTCCACTCCACACACTCCACTCCACACCACACACACCACTCCACACACTCCACTCCACACATTCCACTCCACTCCACACACTCCACTCCACAGACTCCACTCTAGTCCACACACTCCACACACTCCACTCCACTCCACACACTCCACTCCTCACACTCCACTCTACTCCACACACTCCACTCCACTCCACACACTCTACTCCACTCCACACACTCCACTCCACACACTCCACGCCACACACTCCTTTCCACACACTCCACTCCACACACTCCACTCAACTCTCTCCACTCCACTCACTCCATACACTCCACTCACTCCACTCCACACACTCCACTTCACATACACCACTCCACACACTCCACTCCACACACTCTACTCCACACACTCCACTCCACACACTCTACACCACTCCACACACTCAACTCAACTCACTCCACTCACTCCACACACTCCACTCACTCCACTCCACACACTCCACTCTACATACTCCACTCCACTCAACACACTCCACTAGACACACTCCACTCCACACACTCTACTCCACTCCACTCCACACACTCCACTCAACTCACTCCACTCCACTCACTCCACACACTCCACTCACTCCACTCCACTCACTCCACTCCACTCACTCCACTCCACATGCTCCACTCCACACACTCCACTCCACACACTCTACTCCACACACTCCAGTCCACACACTCCACACCACTCCACACACTCAACTCAACTCACTCCACTCACTCCACACACTCCACTCACTCCACTCCACACACTCCACTCCACTCCACACACTCCACACAATCCACTCCACACACTCCACTCCACACACTCCACTCCACACAGTCCACTCCACTCTACTCCACACACTCCACTCCACTCCACACACTTCACTCAACTCTCTCCACTCCACTCACTCCACACACTCCACATACTCCACTCCACACACTCCACTCCACATACTCCACTCCACACACTCCACTCCACACACTCTACTCCACACATTCCACTTCCACACACTCACACCACTCACACACTCAACTCAACACACTCCACTCACTCCACCTCCACACTCCACTCCACCACTCCTCTCAACACACTCCACTCCTCTCACACACTCCACTCCACACACTCCACTCTACTCCACACACTCCACTCCACACTCCACCACCACTCAATCAACACACTCCACTCCACCCACTTCACACACTCCACTCCACTCCACACACTCTACACACTCCACTCCACTCCACACACTCCACTCCACATACTCCACTCCACACCACTCCACACACTCCACTCCACTCCACATACTCCACTCCACACACTCCACTCCACACACTCCACTCCACACACTCCACTCCACTCCACACACTCCACTCCACACACTCCACTCCACACACTCCACTCCACACACTCCACTCCAATACACACATTCCACTCCACTCCACGCTACTCCACACACTCCACTCCACACACGCCACACACTCCACCCCACTCCTCACACTCTCCACCCACTCCTCACACACTCCACTCCACACACTCCACTCCACACACCTCCACACACTCCACTCCACACACTCCACTCCAATCACTCCACTGCACACACTCCACTCCACTCCACACACTCCACTCCACACACTCAACTCCACTCCACACACACCACTCCACACACTCCATTCCACACATTCTTCTCCACTCCCCACACTCCACTCCACAGACTCCACTCCAGTCCACACACTCCACACACTCCACTCCACTCCACACACTCCACTCCTCACACTCCACTCCACTCCACACACTCCACTCCACACACTCTACTCCACTTCACACACTCCACTCCACACACTCCTTTCCACACACTCCACTCCACACACTCCACTCAACTCTCTCCACTCCACTCACTCCACACACTCCACTCACTCCACTCCACACACTCCACTCCACACACTCCACTCCACACACTCCACTCCACACACTCTACTCTACACACTCCACTCCACTCCACAAACTCCACTCCACTCCACACACTCCACTCCACACCACTCCACACACTCCACTCTACTCCACACACTCTACTCCACACACTCTACTCCACACACTCCATACTCCACTCCACAGACTCCACTCTACACACTCCACACACTCCACATATTCCACTCCACACACTCCACTCCACAAACTCCACTCCACACACTCCACTCCACATGCTCCACACACTCCACTCACTCCACACACTCCACTCCTCACACTCCACTCACTCCACATACTCCACTCCACACACTCCACTCCACACTCTCCACTCCATATTCTCCACTGAACACACTCCACTCCACACACTCCACTCCGCACACTCCACTCCACACACTCCACTCCATACACTCCACTCCATACACTCCACTCCATACACTCCACTCCATACACTCCACTCCGCACACTCCACTCCACACACTCCACTCCATACACTCCACTCCACACACTCCACTCCATACACTCCACTCCATACACTCCACTCCACACACTCCACTCCACACACTCCACACCACACTCCACTCCACACACTCCACTCCACACCACACACACCACTCCACACACTCCACTCCACACATTCCACTCCACTCCACACACTCCACTCCACAGACTCCACTCTAGTCCACACACTCCACACACTCCACTCCACTCCACACACTCCACTCCTCACACTCCACTCTACTCCACACACTCCACTCCACTCCACACACTCTACTCCACTCCACACACTCCACTCCACACACTCCACTCCACACACTCCACTCCACACACTCCACTCCACACACTCCACTCCACACACTCCACTCCACACACTCCACTCCACACACTCCACTCCACACACTCCTTTCCACACACTCCACTCCACACACTCCACTCAACTCTCTCCACTCCACTCACTCCATACACTCCACTCACTCCACTCCACACACTCCACTTCACATACACCACTCCACACACACCGCTCCACACACTCTACTCCACACACTCCACTCCACACACTCTACACCACTCCACACACTCAACTCAACTCACTCCACTCACTCCACACACTCCACTCACTCCACTCCTTACACTCCACTCTACATACTCCACTCCACTCAACACACTCCACTAGACACACTCCACTCGACACACTCTACTCCACTCCACTCCACTCAACTCACTCCACTCCACTCACTCCACACACTCCACTCACTCCACTCCACTCACTCCACTCCACTCGCTCCACTCCACATGCTCCACTCCACACACTCCGCTCCACACACTCCACTCCACACATTCTACTCCACTCCCCACACTCCACTCCACAGACTCCACTCCAGTCCACACACTCCACATACTCCACTCCACTCCACACACTCCACTCCTCACACTCCACTCCACTCCACACACTCCACTCCACACACTCTACTCCACTTCACACACTCCACTCCACACACTCCACTCCACACACTCCTTTCCACACACTCCACTCCACACACTCCACTCAACTCTCTCCACTCCACTCACTCCACACACTCCACTCACTCCACTCCACACACTCCACTCCACATACTCCACTCCACACACTCCACTCCACACACTCCACTCCACACACTCTACTCCACACACTCCACTCCACAAACTCCACTCCACTCCACACACTCCACTCCACACCACTCCACACACTCCACTCTACTCCACACACTCTACTCCACACACTCCACTCCACACACTCCATACTCCACTCCACAGACTCCACTCTACACACTCCACATACTCCACATATTCCACTCCACACACTCCACTCCACAAACTCCACTCCACACACTCCACTCCACACACTCCACACACTCCACTCACTCCACACACTCCACTCCTCACACTCCACTCACTCCACATACTCCACTCCACACACTCCACTCCACACTCTCCACTCCATATTCTCCACTGAACACACTCCACTCCGCACACTCCACTCCGCACACTCCACTCCACACACTCCACTCCATACACTCCACTCTGCATACTCCACTCCACTCCATACACTCCACTCCATACACTCCACTCCATACACTCCACTCCACACACACCACACCACACTCCACTCCACACACTCCACTCCACACCACACACACCACTCCACACACTCCACTCCACACATTCCACTCCACAGACTCCACTCTAGTCCACACACTCCACACACTCCACTCCACTCCACACACTCCACTCCTCACACTCCACTCTACTCCACACACTCCACTCCACTCCACACACTCTACTCCACTCCACACACTCCACTCCACACACTCCACTCCACACACTCCACGCCACACACTCCTTTCCACACACTCCACTCCACACACTCCACTCAACTCTCTCCACTCCACTCACTCCATACACTCCACTCACTCCACTCCACACACTCCACTTCACATACACCACTCCACACACTCCACTCCACACACTCTACTCCACACACTCCACTCCACACACTCTACACCACTCCACACACTCAACTCAACTCACTCCACTCACTCCACACACTCCACTCACTCCACTCCACACACTCCACTCTACATACTCCACTCCACTCAACACACTCCACTAGACACACTCCACTCCACACACTCTACTCCACTCCACTCCACACACTCTACTCCACTCCACTCCACACACTCCACTCAACTCACTCCACTCCACTCACTCCACACACTCCACTCACTCCACTCCACTCACTCCACTCCACATGCTCAACTCCACACACTCCACTCCACACACTCTACTCCACACACTCCAGTCCACACACTCCACACCACTCCACACACTCAACTCAACTCACTCCACTCACTCCACACACTCCACTCACTCCACTCCACACACTCCACTCCACTCCACACACTCCACACAATCCACTCCACACACTCCACTCCACACACTCCACTCCACACACTCCACTCCACACACTCCACTCCACTCTACTCCACACACTCCACTCCACTCCACACACTTCACTCAACTCTCTCCACTCCACTCACTCCACACACTCCACTCCACATACTCCACTCCACATACTCCACTCCACATACTCCACTCCACACACTCCACTCCACACACTCCACTCCACACACTCTACTCCACACATTCCACTCCACTCACTCCACACACTCCACTCCACACACTCCACTCCACATACTCCACTCCACATACTCCACTCCACATACTCCACTCCACACACTCCACTCCACACACTCTACTCCACACATTCCACTCCACACACTCCACACCACTTCACACACTCAACTCAACTCACTCCACTCACGCCACATACTCCACTCACTCCACTCCACACACTCCTCTCTACACACTCCACTCCTCTCAACACACTCCACTCCACACACTCCACTCCACACACTCCACTCTACTCCACACACTCCACTCCAATCAACACACTCCACTCCACCCACTTCACACACTCCACTCCACTCCACACACTCTACACACTCCACTCCACTCCACACACTCCACTCCACATACTCCACTCCACACCACTCCACACACTCCACTCCACACACTCCACTCCACACACTCCACTCCACACACTCCACTCCACACACTCCACTCCACACACTCCACTCCACTCCACACACTCCACTCCACACACTCCACTCCACACACTCCACTCCAATACACACATTCCACTCCACTCCACGCTACTCCACACACTCCACTCCACACACGCCACACACTCCACCCCACTCCTCACACTCTCGACTCCACTCCTCACACACTCAACTCCACACACTCAACTCCACACACTCCACTCCACACACTCCTCTCCACACACTCCACTCCACACACTCACTCCACACACTCCACTCCAATCACTCCACTGCACACACTCCACTCCACTCCACACACTCCACTCCACTCCACACACTCCACTCCACACACTCCACTCCACACACTCAACTCCACTCCACACACACCACTCCACACACTCCATTCCACACATTCTACTCCACTCCCCACACTCCACTCCACAGACTCCACTCCAGTCCACACACTCCACACACTCCACTCCACTCCTCACACTCCACTCCTCACACTCCACTCCACACACTCTACTCCACTTCACACACTCCACTCCACACACTCCTTTCCACACACTCCACTCCACACACTCCACTCAACTCTCTCCACTCCACTCACTCCACACACTCCACTCACTCCACTCTACACACTCCACTCCACATACTCCACTCCACACACTCCACTCCACACACTCTACTCCACACACTCCACTCTACTCCACAAACTCCACTCCACTCCACACACTCCACTCCACACCACTCCACACACTCCACTCTACTCCACACACTCTACTCCACACACTCTACTCCACACACTCTACTCCACACACTCCATACTCCACTCCACAGACTCCACTCTACACACTCCACACACTCCACATATTCCACTCCACACACTCCACTCCACAAACTCCACTCCACACACTCCACTCCACACGCTCCACACACTCCACTCACTCCACACACTCCACTCCTCACACTCCACTCACTCCACATACTCCACTCCACACACTCCACTCCACACTCTCCACTCCATATTCTCCACTGAACACACTCCACTCCACCACACTCCACTCCGCACACTCCACTCCACACACTCCACTCCATACACTCCACTCCGCACACTCCACTCCACACACTCCACTCCACACACTCCACTCCACACACTCCACTCCACACACTCCACTCCACACACACCACACTCCACTCCACACACTCCACTCCACTCCACACACACCACTCCACACACTCCACTCCACACATTCCACTCCACTCCACACACTCCACTCCACAGACTCCACTCTAGTCCACACACTCCACACACTCCACTCCACTCCACACACTCCACTCCTCACACTCCACTCTACTCCACACACTCCACTCCACTCCACACACTCTACTCCACTCCACACACTCCACTCCACACACTCCACTCCACACACTCCTTTCCACACACTCCACTCCACACACTCCACTCCACACACTCCACTCAACTCTCTCCACTCCACTCACTCCATACACTCCACTCACTCCACTCCACACACTCCACTTCACATACACCACTCCACACACACCACTCCACACACTCTACTCCACACACTCCACTCCACACACTCTACACCACTCCACACACTCAACTCAACTCACTCCACTCACTCCACACACTCCACTCACTCCACTCCTTACACTCCACTCTACATACTCCACTCCACTCAACACACTCCACTAGACACACTCCACTCGACACACTCTACTCCACTCCACTCCACTCCACTCAACTCACTCCACTCCACTCACTCCACACACTCCACTCACTCCACTCCACTCACTCCACTCCACATGCTCCACTCCACACACTCCACACACTCTACTCCACACACTCCACTCCACACACTCCACACCACTCCACACACTCAACTCAACTCACTCCACTCACTCCACACACTCCACTCACTCTACTCCACACACTCCACTCCACTCCACACACTCCACACACTCCACTCCACACACTCCACTCCACACACTCCACTCCACACACTCCACTCCACTCCACTCTACTCCACACACTCCACTCCACACACTCCACTCCCACTCCACACACTCCACTCCACTCCACACACTCCACTCAACTCTCTCCACTCCACTCACTCCACACACTCCACTCACTCCACTCCACACACTCCACTCCACATACTCCACTCCACACACTCCACTCCACACACTCTACTCCACACATTCCACTCCACACACTCCACACCACTTCACACACTCAACTCAACTCACTCCACTCACGCCACACACTCCACTCACTCCACTCCACACACTCCACTCTACACACTCCACTCCTCTCAACACACTCCACTTGACACACTCCACTCCACACACTCTACTCCACTCCACTCCACACACTCCACTCAACTCACTCCACTCCACTCACTCCACACACTCCACTCACTCCACTCCACTCACTCCACTCCACACACTCCACTCCACACACTCCACTCCACACCACACCAGACACTCCACACACTCCACTCCAAACACTCCACTACACTCCACACACACCACTCCACACACTTCACTCCACTCCACACACTCCAAACAATCCACTCCAAAAACTCCACTCCACACACTCCACACACTCCACTCCACACACTACTCCACACACTCCACACACTCCACTCCACACACTCCACTCCACACTATCCACTCCACACACTCCACTCCACTCCACACTCTCCACTCTACTCCACACACTCCACATACTCCACTCCTCACACTCTCCACTCCACTCCTCACACACTCCACTCCACACACTCCACTCCACTCCACATACTCCACTCCACACACTCCACACACTCCACTCCTCACTCTCTCCACTCCACTCCACACACTCCACACACTTCACTTCACTCCACACACTCCACACACTCCACTCCACACACTCCACTCCACACTATCCACTCCACACACTCCACTCCACTCCACACACTCCACTCTACTCCACACACTCCACACACTCCACTCCTCACACTCTCCATTCCACTCCTCACACACTCCACTCCACCCACTCCACTCCACTCCACACACTCCACTCCACACACTCCACACACTCCACTCCACTCCTCACTCTCTCCACTCCACTCCTCAAACACTCCACTCCACTCCACACACTCCAATCCACACACTCCAATCCACACACTCCAATCCACACTCTCCACTCCACACCCTCCACTCCACTCCACTCCACTCCACTCACTCCATTCCACTCCACACACTCTACACACTCCACTCTACACACTCCAATCCACACCCTCCACTCCACACCCTCCACTCCACACACTCCACTCTACTCCACACACTCCACTCTACTCCACACACTCCACTCTACTCGACACAATCCACTCCACACACTCCACTCCACACACTCCACTCTACTCCACACACTGAACTCCACTCCACACACTCCACTCCACACACTCTACATGCTCCACTCCACTCCACATACTCCACTCCACTCCACACACTCCACTCCACACACTCCACTCCATATACTCCACTCCACTCCACTCCACACACTCCACTCCACTCCACACACTCTACTCCACACACTCCACTCCACTCCACACACTCAACTCCACTCCACACACTCCACTCCACATACTCCACTCCACACACTCCTCTTGTGAGAAGTTGGCCTGGTATATGCTGTTCACCAGTTCTAGTGACCACCTTGTACCATGCCAAGCAACCCTTATGGTGTGGTTGTAAGTCAACCTTTTCGGACTAGCCGCCCTAGTGGTAGCGTAGGCTAAGCAGTCTTTGAGGCTAAACTCGTGAAGCGTGTTAAGCAAGCTGTTTTAGCCTCAAAGACTGCTTAGCCTACGCTACCACTAGGGCGGCTAGTCCGAAAAGGTTGACTTACAACCACACCATAAGGGTTGCTTGGCATGGTACAAGGTGGTCACTAGAACTGGTGAACAGCATATACCAGGCCAACTTCTCACATTGGTGAGCAGCGGTTGGATTTGAGCTTGCTGTGTTTTACCATTGTAATCTCTTGGTTACCAATTGAAAGATCACATAGGTACCTGTAGGTACATATAAAACAAGATTAGATATACTTAAGTTCTACTGAACTTAGTTGTTGTAGAGCAAAGGGAGTAGCACACCCTGACTACAACTACTAGATAGGTTTAGTAGGTAAACCCAAGTGTAGGTAGATTGCAACACATCCACCCACACTTAAGAGCAATGGCCGGGGCAGAGGGGTCCACTGTACCCATCTCTGTTGAGAGTGACCCCCAGAGGGCACCATCCAGCTTTGCTACCCTTAATCAGAATGAGCTCAGGCATTTGGCAACTCTTAGAGGCCTTAAACAGCCCAAGAACCCAAACTCTGCTGAGCTCAGAGAGCTCTTACAGAATTATGAGAATCAGAGAGCACTCAAGAAAGCTTCCCAGTTAGCCCCCCTAGGGACAGGAACAGGAGGCCCCCCTTCTAAAGATGCCACTGAAGTACCCCTTCCCAATAGTCACCCCTTAGATGGGATGCCTACCACAGAGGATGAGAGTGAAAAGGATACTGACAGTAGTGAGGATGAAGGGAGAACTAGCCCAGTGCCAAGTATTATACTTGGCCCAGCTAAACCAAGGCTATTGGGGACTGACAGTGGGTTCAACCCACTGGATCTCCCCAGTGGACTTAACACAGGGCTTGGAAGGCAAAGGAATCGCTCAGGTGACTCCAATGCTTCCCATGGCTCTAGAGGCTCTCAAGGTCACTCCAGGAGAAGGATGACCACCCCTCAGAGGAGGGAACATGAGGCCAAGATGCAAGAGGCCCAGCTGAGGATCAGGAAGCAGGAGCTAGAAGTAGCCCTGATGGAAGAGAAACTTAGCAAGGCTAGACAGCATAAAGAGAGTGGGTCTATACCCACTGGTGGCAGCATTGTCCCTAAGGACAAAGATAGGGTTTTCGACAATAGAAACCTGTCTAAGGTTGTGCCCCCCTACAAAAGTGGGGATGACATCCACAAGTGGATAACTGCTCTTGAGACAGCCTGTAAAGTACAGCAGGTTCCTGAAGATCAGTGGGCAGCAATCCTCTGGCTCTCCTTTGAAGGAAGAGGCAGAGACAGACTCCTCACTGTTAGAGAAGAGGATGTCAGAAACTACAGAGTCCTGAAGAGTGTTCTAGTTGATGGGTTAGGCTTAACCACTGAGCAGTACAGGTTAATGTTCAGAGACACCCAAAAGACACAGACTCAGGACTGGTCTGAATACATTGAATGTGCCACTAAGGCTTTGGAGGGTTGGTTGCTGGGAAGTAAGGTATCTGATTTTACAGGATTGTATAATTTGATGATGAGAGAACAGATTTTAAATAACTGTCAAAACCAGCAACTGCATCAACACTTGGTTGACTCTGATCTGACCTCTCCCCAAGAATTGGGAAAGAAGGCAGACAAATGGGTCAGAACCAGGGTTAAGCAAAAGAACCAGAACCAGGGCCAAGGGGGTGATCAGAAGAAAACAGACCAAAAGGGTGGAGATCAGAAACCTAAAGACCAGAAGTCTTCGACAGGGCCCCAAACTACTGCTAAGGAGGGTGGGTCCCAACAGTCCAAGAAGAAGAAAGAAGGTCAGAAGAAACCCTGGTGCAATCATTGTAAAAATACAACTCACTGGACTAGTGATTGCAAAAAGGGTGGAGCCCCCAACACTGTTGCCCCTAAGGCACCTGCTCCCAGTACTACTGTTAGCAGTGTTGGTCCCCAGACAAAGGGTGTAGTGGGAATCACTATGGGAACTGAAGGAGATTCTGACTTAGACAGAACCCTTACACAGGCAGTCTTGATCTGTGATGGGGACATTGATTTGTCCCTGGCTGTGAGCCCCAGTAACCTGGGCAAGTACAGACAGACTCCTTTAATAAATGAAAAAGTGGCTCAAGCTTACAGGGACACATGTGCCAGTGTCACTATGGTGACACCAGGCTTTGTGGATCCTGGACAGTACATACCAGGTGAGAACTACCTGGTGACCAATGCCAGCAATGCCACTACTTCACATAGTGTGGCAGTTGTTAACTTCTCATGGGGAGGGGTAACTGGCCTCAAAAGGGTTGTGGTTAGTGCAGACCTCCCAGTAGAATGTTTGTTGGGCAATGACCTAGAGAGTTCTCTATGGTCAGAAGTGGAGTACAGGACTCATGCAGAGATGTTAGGTATATCATCACATGTCCTTGCTGTGACCAGGTCACAGGCCAAAAAGTGCCTCACTGAACCTCAGGTCTTGGATCCTGGAACAATGGACCAAGCACCTACCAAGAAGAAGAACAGGAGGGTCAAGGCTGTGCCTTCCCCCCTGCCTCAGAGTGATGATCAGCCTTCCCAGGAAGCTGATCTAGAGGACCCTGAAGGAACTGTCCCTGAAGAGCTTGAACCTGACCAGGTTGAGTTTCTGGGGACAGGGGGACCTTCAAGGGCTGACTTGAGGCAGGCTCAGTTATCCTGTCCCTCTCTTGAACCCCTCAGACAGCTGGCTGCTGCTGAGGCTGCTGGGAATGCTCAAGGTACCCATAAAGTGTATTGGGATGAAGGGCTCCTTTATTCAGAGGCTAGAGACCCCAAGCCTGGTGCAACCAGGAGGTTGGTCATACCTCTGCAATTTAGGGGCTTCCTTCTTACCTTGGCCCATGATATTCCTTTAGCAGGACACCTAGGCCAGAACAAGACCTGGGACAGACTTGTCCCTCACTTTCACTGGCCTCATATGAATGAAGATACAAAGGAGTTTTGTCGCTCCTGTGTTACCTGCCAAGCCAGTGGCAAATCAGGTGGCACAACAAAGGCCCCCCTAATACCACTACCTGTGGTGGGGGTCCCCTTTGAAAGAGTGGGAATAGACATAGTGGGTCCCATGGATCCTCCCACTGCATCTGGGCACAGATTTATACTGGTGGTAGTGGATCATGCCACCAGGTATCCAGAGGCAATTCCCCTTAGGACCACTACAGCTCCTGTTGTGGCCAGGGCCCTGCTGGGAGTATTCTCCAGAGTGGGGTTTCCTAAGGAGGTAGTATCTGACAGAGGTACCAACTTTATGTCAGGATACTTGACAGCTATGTGGAAGGAATGTGGTGTCAACTACAAGTTCACCACCCCTTATCACCCACAATGCAATGGGCTTGTTGAGAGATTCAACAAGACCCTAAAGGGTATGATCAAAGGATTACCTGAAAAGCTCAGGCGAAGATGGGATATCCTTCTACCCTGCCTTCTGTTTGCTTACAGAGAGGTCCCACAAAAAGGAGTTGGCTACAGCCCCTTTGAATTGTTGTTTGGGCACCCTGTGAGAGGCCCACTGTGTTTGGTGAAGGAAGGATGGGAGTTACCTCTCAAAAAGCCTAAGCTAGACATAGTGGACTATGTACTTGGTCTCCGCTCCAGGATGGCTGAGTATATGGAGAAGGCATCTAAAAACCTTGAGGCAAGCCAGGCCTTACAGAAAGCTTGGCATGACCAAAAGGCTGTCTTGGTTGAGTATCAGCCAGGACAGAAGGTATGGGTGTTGGAGCCAGTGGCCCCAGCAGCACTCCAAGACAAATGGTCTGGACCCCATACAATCCTGGAAAAGAAGGGAGAGGTCACCTACTTGGTGGACCTAGGAACTCCCAGGAGTCCCCACAGGGTACTCCATGTTAACAGGCTTAAAGCATATGTTGACAGGGCAGACATGGGCTTGCTCATGGCTACAGATGAGGGACAGGAGGAAGAGAGTGACCCTCTCCCAGACCTGTTGTCTCAGAACCCTGAAGATGGCTCAGTTGAAGGAGTGACCCTTGGAGGCAACCTCACTGCCCATCAGCAGACTGAATGTAGACAGGTTCTACAATCATTTTCACATATGTTTTCCTTGATACCTAGTCAAACTGACTGGTGTACCCATGTTGTGGACACTGGTGACAGTCTGCCTGTAAAGAACAAACTTTACAGACAACCTGACCACGTCAGGGACTGTATAAAGGCTGAGGTACATAAAATGCTGGAATTAGGTGTCATTGAACCCTCAGAGAGCCCCTGGGCTAGCCCAGTGGTTCTGGTCCCCAAACCTCACACCAAAGATGGCAAGAGAGAGATGAGGTTCTGTGTGGATTACAGAGGACTCAATGCTGTCACCAGGACAGATGCACACCCTATTCCAAGGGCAGATGAGCTCATAGACAAACTAGCTTCTGCAAAGTTTTTGAGCACATTTGTGAGAAGTTGGCCTGGTATATGCTGTTCACTAGTTCTAGTGACCACCTTGTACCATGCCAAGCAACCCTTATGGTGTGGTTGTAAGTCAACCTTTTTGGACTAGCTGCCCTAGTGGTAGCGTAGGCTAAGCAGTCTTTGAGGCTAAACTCGTGAAGCGTGTTAAGCCAGCTGTTTTACCAAATGCAACCCCCTTTTATACCAATGAAAGGACACCACACAGATATATATTCAAAATATATATGTATTTATTTCTCAAAGTAACCCCTAGTCTCTTTATGAGCACAGGAGCACAAATCGTCAAACAAGATTATCACAGAATACACAGAAGTTGCACTTTATATGGATAGGCCCTGGTGGCCACTCAAACCATATACTAAAATAGTGGTATAAGTACCACGAACAGAAAAGGGAAAAGGCCTAAGGCCTCTAGAATCGCTGGGCCTACAAGGAGCTAACGTCAGTTAGTGACCAGGAGGTCCACGGGTGGCGTGTGCAGAGCAAATAGTCACACGCGTGCTCCCATAGGTTTCAATGGGTGCGTAAAAAGTACAAAGTTACTGCAAAAGGAATCTTCCGGATGACCTAGGAACTTAAGATTTGGAACACAGGCACTAGAGATGTAATACTACACTTGGGCACAGGTGTGCCAGCTTTACCTCACCCACAGGAAGCGGGTGCATAGGCCTCGAAGTGCGTCGGGTTTCTTCTATCTGTTCCGTGGGGCCTGTAGACAAAAGTGCTGCAGGCGGTCGGTCGGGAAGAGATGCAGTGGATCCAAGAGTGGATCGGAGATGTTGAAGACCTGTAAGCAGAGGGGACAGTGTTCACAGTCACTAGCCAGTGACCAGCGTGGCACCAGGTGGGTACCAGGCGATGTCGGGTGCAAACAGGTGATGAGGGGTAGCTTGTCTCCGCAGCCACGTGGTCCCTGAAGGTCGACGACGTCCAGGAGTCGGCTCACGAGCTGTCCCACGCAGGCTCTCGCTGTCGGCGGTGTCGGCGACTTGATCGAAGCAAACAAGCCTTGGCAAAAGCAATTGCAGGAGGATTCGGAAATCAGCTGTTGGTTCTGACCAGCAAGGTCAGATGGATTGCTCCTTTGGAGGGGAGCAAGGGCCAGTCTGGAGCAACCAGACCAGCGGTGTTTGTCGTAGATTTCGTCGCCAAGATGGCCACTAGCCAGCGGGCCAGCAACCGGTTAGGCGCGTCGAGTGGCAAAATGCAGAAGGGCCCCACGCAGATCGTGGAGATGCTGGAGGGCTCACCTTTGGTGCAGATGCTGCTCGAGGGTTGGGCTTCTCAGGACCCAAAGCACAACTTGGAGGGAGCCTCGGTTGTTGCACTGGTCAGCTTGTCGTAGTCGTTCCAAGATGGCTGGCTCCACGTGTCTCGGTGCCTCCACGGGTCTCCTCTTTGCAGGGACTGTGGATCGGGCGGTGAGAGGTCTGGAGGTCCAGGTCTTGTCAGTCTCTGGGCTCGGGCTCCGGCGGGAGGCGGCGGCAAAGCAGACGGTGATTCGCTGGATGGTGCTTGCGTTAGCAAGGTGGTCACTCCCTGACCACAGGGGAGATTTTCTTCAGTCTTCTGTGCAGCAGAATGTCGAAGTTCCCGTCTTTTTCTTAGTTTCAAGTTGATTCCAGGATGTCTGAAGTCTTAGGACACAGCTCCTACCTTTAAGCGGATTCTAGGGGCCGGACTACCTGCTAGGTCCCTCCCTAAGGGTGGGACCAGGAAGGGGGGTGGTTACACCCCCAATCCTTTGTCCAGCTCGCCCCAGGCCCGGGACTGGTGTGCCCCAGGACCGGTTTGAACTGGCATATGCACCGAGGCTCCTTGTGAGCCACAGGCATGTCTGGTTTCTTTCAAGCCCTACCTGACCAATACACAAAATCCTGTCTGGGGTGGTGCATGCACCTCCCCTGGCAGGAAACCCTTTGTCCACACCTCCCAAGCTGGAAGGACTCCCAGCAGCAGGAGGGCAGACTTGTGTCTGTGGTGGCAGCATCCATTTTGTGGAGCTGAGGCTATGTCTGATTTTACCCGGGTTTCAGGTACTGTACATGTCGTGTCCCTCTAGAAGGGTGGAATGCTAACCCCGTCGCCAGAATTGGCGAGGGGTTAGTATTCCAATTCGTATGACACCTTACTCGACATGTTTTGATAAAGCCAAACCAAAGATAGCATTTAACCGCGAGGTTCATAATGCACTTAAGAGTATATGGTATGACGATATCTGGAAACAGTAGAAGGAAGTTGTTCCGACCACTGCAGACAGGCTCAGCTCATGCCAGAGCACCATCTCACATGGAACCAAGCACTCTGCCTTCAGGATTGTTAAGGCCTGCCATAGGAGTGACTTATAGGTTACCAGGTGTCCCATTTAAGGTTAGGTATAGGTATACTACACCTAAGTAAGAGGTGATTACACCAACTTACCCCAGCTGAGTGATCAGCCAGTTGTGTCAGATTGTTAGGCCAAGCCTGGGGTGGCATAATACATGCTGCAGCCCCTGGCAGGCCTTGGGTACACCAATGCCCTGGGTACCTAGTGTACACTGGTACAGGGGCTGACAGGGTGATCCACTTCCAATTGGTTATGCACCTAGGGTGCATAGTTTTAATTTAGTAGAGAGAACAGCAGGCTGGGGGTCTGATTGGCAGGCCCACAGCCTCAATATGTCAAAAACCAGTGAAGCAAAAAGCAAAAATTTGGGGTGACCATAGGATAGCAGACCCTACTCTCCTACACAACCCCCCCCCAAACGCTGGGACATTAAACTAGCCTTGACCAGTCTCGTCTTCATGTCCTAAGTGGAAGTACCTGGAGAGACCATCTGCATTCCCATGGTCAGTACCTGGCCGGTGCTCCACTGTAAAGTCCATCCCCTGTAGGGAAATGGACCACCTAAGCAGTTTGGGGTTTTCACCCTTCATCTGATTTAGCCACAAGAGGGGCTTATGGTCGGTCTGAATCTTGAAGTGAGTGCCAAACAAGTATGGCCTCAGCTTCTTCAGGGCCCACACCACAGCAAAGGCCTCCCTCTCAATAGCTGACCAATTCTTCTCTCTGGGGGTCAACCTTCTGCTAATAAAAGCAATGGGTTGGTCTTGACCATCTACATTAAGTTGTGACAGCACAGCTCCCACACCCAACTCAGAAGCATCTGTTTGGACAATAAACTCTTTGGAGTAGTCAGGACTTTTCAGGATAGGTGCAGAGCACATGGCCTCCTTCAGGTCATCAAATGCCTTTTGACAGCTTACTGTCCACTGAACCTTTTTGGGCATCTTCTTGGATGTCAGATCATTAAGAGGAGTCACAATGGACCCATAGTTCTTAACAAACTTCCTGTAATACCCAGTCAAGCCCAAGAAAGCTCGAACTTGAGTCTGGGTGGTTGGAGGGGACCAGTCCTTGATGGATTGTATCTTACTCTCCAGTGGTTGAACTTGGCCTCCACCTACAAGGTGGCCCAAATATACAACCTTACTCTGCCCTATCTGGCACTTAGTAGCCTTGATAGTGAGGCCTGCCCTTTGCAGAGCCTCAAGAGCCTTCTTCAGGTGGATCAGGTGATCCTCCCAGGTGGAACTAAAGACAGCAATGTCATCAAGATATGCTGCGCAAAAGTCATCCAACCCAGTAAGGACTTGGTTCACCAGCCTTTGGAAGGTGGCAGGTGCATTCTTCAGACCAAAGGGCATCACCACAAACTGATAATGCCCACCTGGGGTTGAGAATGCTGTTTTGGCCTTAGACTCCTCAGCTAACCTGATTTGCCAATAGCCAGCTGTCAAGTCAAATGTGCTCAAAAACTTTGCAGAAGCTAGTTTGTCTATGAGCTCATCTGCCCTTGGAATAGGGTGTGCATCTGTCCTGGTGACAGCATTGAGTCCTCTGTAGTCCACACAGAACCTCATCTCTCTCTTGCCATCTTTGGTGTGAGGTTTGGGGACCAGAACCACTGGGCTAGCCCAGGGGCTCTCTGAGGGTTCAATAACACCTAATTCCAGCATTTTATGTACCTCAGCCTTTATACAGTCCCTGACGTGGTCAGGTTGTCTGTAAAGTTTGTTCTTTACAGGCAGACTGTCACCAGTGTCCACAACATGGGTACACCAGTCAGTTTGACTAGGTATCAAGGAAAACATATGTGAAAATGATTGTAGAACCTGTCTACATTCAGTCTGCTGATGGGCAGTGAGGTTGCCTCCAAGGGTCACTCCTTCAACTGAGCCATCTTCAGGGTTCTGAGACAACAGGTCTGGGAGAGGGTCACTCTCTTCCTCCTGTCCCTCATCTGTAGCCATGAGCAAGCCCATGTCTGCCCTGTCAACATATGCTTTAAGCCTGTTAACATGGAGTACCCTGTGGGGACTCCTGGGAGTTCCTAGGTCGACCAAGTAGGTGACCTCTCCCTTCTTTTCCAGGATTGTATGGGGTCCAGACCATTTGTCTTGGAGTGCTGCTGGGGCCACTGGCTCCAACACCCATACCTTCTGTCCTGGCTGATACTCAACCAAGACAGCCTTTTGGTCATGCCAAGCTTTCTGTAAGGCCTGGCTTGCCTCAAGGTTTTTAGATGCCTTCTCCATATACTCAGCCATCCTGGAGCGGAGACCAAGTACATAGTCCACTATGTCTAGCTTAGGCTTTTTGAGAGGTAACTCCCATCCTTCCTTCACCAAACACAGTGGGCCTCTCACAGGGTGCCCAAACAACAATTCAAAGGGGCTGTAGCCAACTCCTTTTTGTGGGACCTCTCTGTAAGCAAACAGAAGGCAGGGTAGAAGGATATCCCATCTTCGCCTGAGCTTTTCAGGTAATCCTTTGATCATACCCTTTAGGGTCTTGTTGAATCTCTCAACAAGCCCATTGCATTGTGGGTGATAAGGGGTGGTGAACTTGTAGTTGACACCACATTCCTTCCACATAGCTGTCAAGTATCCTGACATAAAGTTGGTACCTCTGTCAGATACTACCTCCTTAGGAAACCCCACTCTGGAGAATACTCCCAGCAGGGCCCTGGCCACAACAGGAGCTGTAGTGGTCCTAAGGGGAATTGCCTCTGGATACCTGGTGGCATGATCCACTACCACCAGTATAAATCTGTGCCCAGATGCAGTGGGAGGATCCATGGGACCCACTATGTCTATTCCCACTCTTTCAAAGGGAACCCCCACCACAGGTAGTGGTATCAGGGGGGCCTTTGTTGTGCCACCTGATTTGCCACTGGCTTGGCAGGTAACACAGGAGCGACAAAACTCCTTTGTATCTTCATTCATATGAGGCCAGTGAAAGTGAGGGACAAGTCTGTCCCAGGTCTTGTTCTGGCCTAGGTGTCCTGCTAAAGGAATATCATGGGCCAAGGTAAGAAGGAAGCCCCTAAATTGCAGAGGTATGACCAACCTCCTGGTTGCACCAGGCTTGGGGTCTCTAGCCTCTGAATAAAGGAGCCCTTCATCCCAATACACTTTATGGGTACCTTGAGCATTCCCAGCAGCCTCAGCAGCAGCCAGCTGTCTGAGGGGTTCAAGAGAGGGACAGGATAACTGAGCCTGCCTCAAGTCAGCCCTTGAAGGTCCCCCTGTCCCCAGAAACTCAACCTGATCAGGTTCAAGCTCTTCAGGGACAGTTCCTTCAGGGTCCTCTAGATCAGCTTCCTGGGAAGGCTGATCATCACTCTGAGGCAGGGGGGAAGGCACAGCCTTGACCCTCCTGTTCTTCTTCTTGGTAGGTGCTTGGTCCATTGTTCCAGGATCCAAGACCTGTGGTTCAGTGAGGCACTTTTTGGCCTGTGACCTGGTCACAGCAAGGACATGTGATGATATACCTAACATCTCTGCATGAGTCCTGTACTCCACTTCTGACCATAGAGAACTCTCTAGGTCATTGCCCAACAAACATTCTACTGGGAGGTCTGCACTAACCACAACCCTTTTGAGGCCAGTTACCCCTCCCCATGAGAAGTTAACAACTGCCACACTATGTGAAGTAGTGGCATTGCTGGCATTGGTCACCAGGTAGTTCTCACCTGGTATGTACTGTCCAGGATCCACAAAGCCTGGTGTCACCATAGTGACACTGGCACATGTGTCCCTGTAGGCTTGAGCCACTTTGTCATTAATTAAAGGAGTCTGTCTGTACTTGCCCAGGTTACTGGGGCTCACAGTCAGGGACAAATCAATGTCCCCATCACAGATCAAGACTGCCTGTGTAAGGGTTCTGTCTAAGTCAGAATCTCCTTCAGTTCCCATAGTGATTCCCACTACACCCTTTGTCTGGGGACCAACACTGCTAACAGTAGTACTGGGAGCAGGTGCCTTAGGGGCAACAGTGTTGGGGGCTCCACCCTTTTTGCAATCACTAGTCCAGTGAGTTGTATTTTTACAATGATTGCACCAGGGTTTCTTCTGACCTTCTTTCTTCTTCTTGGACTGTTGGGACCCACCCTCCTTAGCAGTAGTTTGGGGCCCTGTTGAAGACTTCTGGTCTTTAGGTTTCTGATCTCCACCCTTTTGGTCTGTTTTCTTCTGATCACCCCCTTGGCCCTGGTTCTGGTTCTTTTGCTTAACCCTGGTTCTGACCCATTTGTCTGCCTTCTTTCCCAATTCTTGGGGAGAGGTCAGATCAGAGTCAACCAAGTGTTGATGCAGTTGCTGGTTTTGACAGTTATTTAAAATCTGTTCTCTCATCATCAAATTATACAATCCTGTAAAATCAGATACCTTACTTCCCAGCAACCAACCCTCCAAAGCCTTAGTGGCACATTCAATGTATTCAGACCAGTCCTGAGTCTGTGTCTTTTGGGTGTCTCTGAACATTAACCTGTACTGCTCAGTGGTTAAGCCTAACCCATCAACTAGAACACTCTTCAGGACTCTGTAGTTTCTGACATCCTCTTCTCTAACAGTGAGGAGTCTGTCTCTGCCTCTTCCTTCAAAGGAGAGCCAGAGGATTGCTGCCCACTGATCTTCGGGAACCTGCTGTACTTTGCAGGCTCTCTCAAGAGCAGTTATCCACTTGTGGATGTCATCCCCACTTTTGTAGGGGGGCACAACCTTAGACAGGTTTCTATTATCGAAAACCCTATCTTTGTCCTTAGGGACAATGCTGCCACCAGTGGGTATAGACCCACTCTCTCTAGGTTGCCTAGCCTTGTTCAGTTTTTCTTCCATCAGGGCTACTTCTAGCTCCTGCTTCCTGATCCTCAGCTGGGCTTCCTGCATTCTGGCCTCATGTTCCCTCCTCTGAGGGGTGGTCATCCTTTTCCTGGAGTGACCTTGAGAGCCTCTAGAGCCATGGGAAGCATTGGAGTCACCTGAGCGATTCCTTTGCCTTCCAAGCCCTGTGTTAAGTCCACTGGGGAGATCCAGTGGGTTGAACCCACTGTCAGTCCCCAATAGCCTTGGTTTAGCTGGGCCAAGTATAATACTTGGCACTGGGCTAGTTCTCCCTTCATCCTCACTACTGTCAGTATCCTTTTCACTCTCATCCTCTGTGGTAGGCATCCCATCTAAGGGGTGACTATTGGAACTGGGTACCTCTGTAGTATCTTCAGAAGGGGGGCCTCCTGTTCCTGTCCCTAAGGGGGCTAACTGGGAAGCTTTCTTGAGTGCTCTCTGATTCTCATCATTCTGTAAGAGCTCTCTGAGCTCAGCAGAGTTTGGGTTCTTGGGCTGTTTAAGGCCTCTAAGAGTTGCCAAATGCCTGAGCTCATTCTGATTAAGGGTAGCATAGATGGATGGTGCCCTCGGGGGGTCACTCTCAACAGAGATGGGTACAGTGGACCCCTCTGCCCCAGCCATTGCTCTTAAGTGTGGGTGGATGTGTTGCAATCTACCTACACTTGGGTTTACCTACTAAACCTATCTAGTAGTTGTAGTCAGGGTGTGCTACTCCCTTTGCTCTACAACAACTAAGTTCAGTAGAACTTAAGTATATCTAATCTTGTTTTATATGTACCTACAGGTACCTATGTGATCTTTCAATTGGTAACCAAGAGATTACAATGGTAAAACACAGCAAGCTCAAATCCAACCGCTGCTCACCAATGTGAGAAGTTGGCCTGGTATATGCTGTTCACTAGTTCTAGTGACCACCTTGTACCATGCCAAGCAACCCTTATGGTGTGGTTGTAAGTCAACCTTTTTGGACTAGCTGCCCTAGTGGTAGCGTAGGCTAAGCAGTCTTTGAGGCTAAACTCGTGAAGCGTGTTAAGCCAGCTGTTTTACCAAATGCAACCCCCTTTTATACCAATGAAAGGACACCACACAGATATATATTCAAAATATATATGTATTTATTTCTCAAAGTAACCCCTAGTCTCTTTATGAGCACAGGAGCACAAATCGTCAAACAAGATTATCACAGAATACACAGAAGTTGCACTTTATATGGATAGGCCCTGGTGGCCACTCAAACCATATACTAAAATAGTGGTATAAGTACCACGAACAGAAAAGGGAAAAGGCCTAAGGCCTCTAGAATCGCTGGGCCTACAAGGAGCTAACGTCAGTTAGTGACCAGGAGGTCCACGGGTGGCGTGTGCAGAGCAAATAGTCACACGCGTGCTCCCATAGGTTTCAATGGGTGCGTAAAAAGTACAAAGTTACTGCAAAAGGAATCTTCCGGATGACCTAGGAACTTAAGATTTGGAACACAGGCACTAGAGATGTAATACTACACTTGGGCACAGGTGTGCCAGCTTTACCTCACCCACAGGAAGCGGGTGCATAGGCCTCGAAGTGCGTCGGGTTTCTTCTATCTGTTCCGTGGGGCCTGTAGACAAAAGTGCTGCAGGCGGTCGGTCGGGAAGAGATGCAGTGGATCCAAGAGTGGATCGGAGATGTTGAAGACCTGTAAGCAGAGGGGACAGTGTTCACAGTCACTAGCCAGTGACCAGCGTGGCACCAGGTGGGTACCAGGCGATGTCGGGTGCAAACAGGTGATGAGGGGTAGCTTGTCTCCGCAGCCACGTGGTCCCTGAAGGTCGACGACGTCCAGGAGTCGGCTCACGAGCTGTCCCACGCAGGCTCTCGCTGTCGGCGGTGTCGGCGACTTGATCGAAGCAAACAAGCCTTGGCAAAAGCAATTGCAGGAGGATTCGGAAATCAGCTGTTGGTTCTGACCAGCAAGGTCAGATGGATTGCTCCTTTGGAGGGGAGCAAGGGCCAGTCTGGAGCAACCAGACCAGCGGTGTTTGTCGTAGATTTCGTCGCCAAGATGGCCACTAGCCAGCGGGCCAGCAACCGGTTAGGCGCGTCGAGTGGCAAAATGCAGAAGGGCCCCACGCAGATCGTGGAGATGCTGGAGGGCTCACCTTTGGTGCAGATGCTGCTCGAGGGTTGGGCTTCTCAGGACCCAAAGCACAACTTGGAGGGAGCCTCGGTTGTTGCACTGGTCAGCTTGTCGTAGTCGTTCCAAGATGGCTGGCTCCACGTGTCTCGGTGCCTCCACGGGTCTCCTCTTTGCAGGGACTGTGGATCGGGCGGTGAGAGGTCTGGAGGTCCAGGTCTTGTCAGTCTCTGGGCTCGGGCTCCGGCGGGAGGCGGCGGCAAAGCAGACGGTGATTCGCTGGATGGTGCTTGCGTTAGCAAGGTGGTCACTCCCTGACCACAGGGGAGATTTTCTTCAGTCTTCTGTGCAGCAGAATGTCGAAGTTCCCGTCTTCTTCTTAGTTTCAAGTTGATTCCAGGATGTCTGAAGTCTTAGGACACAGCTCCTACCTTTAAGCGGATTCTAGGGGCCGGACTACCTGCTAGGTCCCTCCCTAAGGGTGGGACCAGGAAGGGGGGTGGTTACACCCCCAATCCTTTGTCCAGCTCGCCCCAGGCCCGGGACTGGTGTGCCCCAGGACCGGTTTGAACTGGCATATGCACCGAGGCTCCTTGTGAGCCACAGGCATGTCTGGTTTCTTTCAAGCCCTACCTGACCAATACACAAAATCCTGTCTGGGGTGGTGCATGCACCTCCCCTGGCAGGAAACCCTTTGTCCACACCTCCCAAGCTGGAAGGACTCCCAGCAGCAGGAGGGCAGACTTGTGTCTGTGGTGGCAGCATCCATTTTGTGGAGCTGAGGCTATGTCTGATTTTACCCGGGTTTCAGGTACTGTACATGTCGTGTCCCTCTAGAAGGGTGGAATGCTAACCCCGTCGCCAGAATTGGCGAGGGGTTAGTATTCCAATTCGTATGACACCTTACTCGACATGTTTTGATAAAGCCAAACCAAAGATAGCATTTAACCGCGAGGTTCATAATGCACTTAAGAGTATATGGTATGACGATATCTGGAAACAGTAGAAGGAAGTTGTTCCGACCACTGCAGACAGGCTCAGCTCATGCCAGAGCACCATCTCACATGGAACCAAGCACTCTGCCTTCAGGATTGTTAAGGCCTGCCATAGGAGTGACTTATAGGTTACCAGGTGTCCCATTTAAGGTTAGGTATAGGTATACTACACCTAAGTAAGAGGTGATTACACCAACTTACCCCAGCTGAGTGATCAGCCAGTTGTGTCAGATTGTTAGGCCAAGCCTGGGGTGGCATAATACATGCTGCAGCCCCTGGCAGGCCTTGGGTACACCAATGCCCTGGGTACCTAGTGTACACTGGTACAGGGGCTGACAGGGTGATCCACTTCCAATTGGTTATGCACCTAGGGTGCATAGTTTTAATTTAGTAGAGAGAACAGCAGGCTGGGGGTCTGATTGGCAGGCCCACAGCCTCAATATGTCAAAAACCAGTGAAGCAAAAAGCAAAAATTTGGGGTGACCATAGGATAGCAGACCCTACTCTCCTACAACCCGACATTGCCTGGTACCCACCTGGTGCCACGCCGGTCACTGGCTAGTGACTGTGAACACTGTCCCCTCTGCTTACAGGTCTTCAACATCTCAGATCCACTCTTGGATCCACTGCATCTCTCCCGGACCGACCGCCTGCAGCATCTTTGTCTTCAGGCTCCACGGAACAGATAGAAGAAACCCGACGCACTTCGAGGCCTATGCACCCGCTTCCTGTGGGTGAGGTAAAGCTGGCACACCTGTGCCCAAGTGTAGTATTACATCTCTAGTGCCTGTGTTCCAAATCTTGAGTTCCTAGTCCATCCGGAAGATCCTCTTTGCAGTAACTTTGTACTTTTTACGCACCCATTGAAACCTATGGGAGCACGCGTGTGACTATTTGCTCTGCACACGCCACCCGTGGACCTCCTGGTCACTAACTGACGTTAGCTCCTTGTAGGCCCAGCGATTCTAGAGGCCCTAGGCCTTTTCCCTTTTCTGTTCGTGGTACTTATACCACTATTTTAGTATATGGTTTGAGTGGCCACCAGGGCCTATCCATATAAAGTGCAACTTCTGTGTATTCTACTGTAATCTTGTTTGACGATTTGTGCTCCTGTGCTCATAAAGAGACTAGGGGTTACTTTGAGAAATAAATACATATATATTTTGAATATATATCTGTGTGGTGTCCTTTCATTGGTATAAAAGGGGGTTACATTTGGTAAAACAGCTGGCTTAACACGCTTCACGAGTTTAGCCTCAAAGACTGCTTAGCCTACGCTACCACTAGGGCAACTAGTCCGAAAAGGTTGACTTACAACCACACCATAAGGGTTGCTTGGCATGGTACAAGGTGATCACTTTAACTAGTGAGCATCATATACCAGGCCAACTTCTCACATTGGTGAGCAGCGGTTGGATTTGAGCTTGCTGTGTTTTACCATTGTAATCTCTTGGTTACCAATTGAAAGATCACATAGGTACCTGTAGGTACATATAAAACAAGATTAGATATACATAAGTTCTACTGAACTTAGTTGTTGTAGAGCAAAGGGAGTAGCACACCCTGACTACAACTACTAGATAGGTTAAGTAGGCAAACCCAAGTGTAGGTAGATTGCAACACATCCACCCACACTTAAGAGCAATGGCCGGGGCAGAGGGGTCTACTGTACCCATCTCTGTTGAGAGTGACCCCCAGAGGGCACCATCCAGCTTTGCTACCCTTAATCAGAATGAGCTCAGGCATTTGGCAACTCTTAGAGGCCTTAAACAGCCCAAGAACCCTACCTCTGCTGAGCTCAGAGAACTCTTACAGAATGATGAGAATCAGAGAGAACTCAAGAAAGCTTCCCAGTTAGCCCCCTTAGGGTCAGGAACAGGAGGCCCCCCTTCTGAAGATGCTACAGAGGTACCCAGTTCCAATAGCCATCCCTTAGATGAGAATCATACTACAGGGGAGGAAAGTGGTGAGGATACAGAAAGTAGTGATGATGAAGGGAGAACTAGCCCAGTGCCAAGTGTTATACTTGGCCCAGCTAAACTAAGGCTATTGGGGATTGACAGTGGGTTTACCCCATTGGATCTCCCCAGTGGACTTAACACAGGGCTTGGGAGGCAAAGGAATCGCTCAGGTGACTCCAATGCTTCTCATGGCTCTAGAGGCTCTCAAGGTCACTCCAGGAAAAGGATGACCACCCCTCAGAGGAGGGAACATGAGGCCAGAATGCAGGAAGCCCAGCTGAGGATCAGGAAGCAGGAGCTAGAAGTAGCCCTGATGGAAGAAAAACTGAACAAGGCTAGGCAACCTAGAGAGAGTGGGTCTATACCCACTGGTGGCAGCATTGTCCCTAAGGACAAAGATAGGGTCTTTGATAATAGGAACCTGTCTAAGGTTGTGCCCCCCTACAAAAGTGGGGATGACATCCACAAATGGATAACTGCTCTTGAGAGAGCCTGCAAAGTACAGCAGGTTCCTGAAGACCAGTGGGCAGCAATCCTCTGGCTCTCCTTTGAAGGAAGAGGCAGAGACAGACTCCTCACTGTTAGAGAAGAGGATGTCAGAAACTACAGAGTCCTGAAGAGTGTTCTGGTAGATGGGTTAGGCTTAACCACTGAACAGTACAGGTTAATGTTCAGAGACACCCAAAAGACACAGACTCAGGACTGGTCTGAATATGTTGAATGTGCCACTAAGGCTTTGGAGGGTTGGTTGCTGGGAAGTAAGGTATCTGATTTTACAGGATTGTATAATTTGATGATGAGAGAACAGATTTTAAATAACTGTCAAAACCAGCAACTGCATCAACACTTGGTTGACTCTGATCTGACCTCTCCCCAAGAATTGGGAAAGAAGGCAGACAAATGGGTCAGAACCAGGGTTAAGCAAAAGAACCAGAACCAGGGCCAAGGGGGTGATCAGAAGAAAACAGACCAAAAGGGTGGAGATCAGAAATCTAAAGACCAGAAGTCTTCAACAGGGCCCCAAACTACTGCTAAGGAGGGTGGGTCCCAACAACAGTCCAAAAAGAAGAAAGAAGGTCAAAAGAAACCCTGGTGCAATCATTGCAAAAATACAACTCACTGGACTAGTGATTGCAAAAAGGGTGGAGCCCCCAACACTGTTGCCCCTAAGGCACCTGCTCCCAGTACTACTGTTAGCAGTGTTGGTCCCCAGACAAAGGGTGTAGTGGGAATCACTATGGGAACTGAAGGAGATTCTGACTTAGACAGAACCCTGACACAGGCAGTCTTGATCTGTGATGGGGACATTGATTTGTCCCTGACTGTGAGCCCCAGTAACCTGGGCAAGTACAGACAGACTCCTTTAATTAATGACAAAGTGGCTCAAGCCTACAGGGACACATGTGCCAGTGTCACTATGGTGACACCAGGCTTTGTGGACCCTGGACAGTACATACCAGGTGAGAACTACCTGGTGACCAATGCCAGCAATGCCACTACTTCACACAGTGTGGCAGTTGTTAACTTCTCATGGGGAGGGGTAACTGGCCTCAAAAGGGTTGTGGTTAGTGCAGACCTCCCAGTAGAATGTTTGTTGGGCAATGACCTAGAGAGTTCTCTATGGTCAGAAGTGGAGTACAGGACTCATGCAGAGATGTTAGGTATATCATCACATGTCCTTGCTGTGACCAGGTCACAGGCCAAAAAGTGCCTCACTGAACCTCAGGTCTTGGATCCTGGAACAATGGACCAAGCACCTACCAAGAAGAAGAACAGGAGGGTCAAGGCTGTGCCTTCCCCCCTGCCTCAGAGTGATGATCAGCCTTCCCAGGAAGCTGATCTAGAGGACCCTGAAGGAACTGTCCCTGAAGAGCTTGAACCTGATCAGGTTGAGTTTCTGGGGACAGGGGGACCTTCAAGGGCTGACTTGAGGCAGGCTCAGTTATCCTGTCCCTCTCTGGAACCCCTCAGACAGCTGGCTGCTGCTGAGGCTGCTGGGAATGCTCAAGGTACCCATAAAGTGTATTGGGATGAAGGGCTCCTTTATTCAGAGGCTAGAGACCCCAAGCCTGGTGCTACCAGGAGGTTGGTTATACCTCTGCAATTTAGGGGCTTCCTTCTTACCTTGGCCCATGACATTCCTTTAGCAGGACACTTAGGCCAGAACAAGACTTGGGACAGACTTGTCCCTCACTTTCACTGGCCTCATATGAATGAAGATACAAAGGAGTTTTGTCACTCCTGTGTGACCTGCCAAGCCAGTGGCATATCAGGTGGCACAACAAAGGCCCCCCTAATACCACTACCTGTGGTGGGGGTCCCCTTTGAAAGAGTGGGAATAGACATAGTGGGTCCCATGGATCCTCCCACTGCATCTGGGCACAGATTTATACTGGTGGTAGTGGATCATGCCACCAGGTATCCAGAGGCAATTCCCCTTAGGACCACTACAGCTCCTGTTGTGGCCAGGGCCCTGCTAGGAGTATTCTCCAGAGTGAGGTTTCCTAAGGAGGTAGTATCTGACAGAGGTACCAACTTTATGTCAGGATACTTGACAGCTATGTGGAAGGAATGTGGTGTCAACTACAAGTTCACCACCCCTTATCACCCACAATGCAATGGGCTTGTTGAGAGATTCAACAAGACCCTAAAGGGTATGATCAAAGGATTACCTGAAAAGCTCAGGCGAAGATGGGACATCCTTCTACCCTGCCTTCTGTTTGCTTACAGAGAGGTCCCACAAAAAGGAGTTGGCTACAGCCCCTTTGAATTGTTGTTTGGGCACCCTGTGAGAGGCCCACTGTGTTTGGTGAAGGAAGGATGGGAGTTACCTCTCAAAAAGCCTAAGCTAGACATAGTGGACTATGTACTTGGTCTCCGCTCCAGGATGGCTGAGTATATGGAGAAGGCATCCAAAAACCTTGAGGCAAGCCAGGCCTTACAGAAAGCTTGGCATGACCAAAAGGCTGTCTTGGTTGAGTTTCAGCCAGGACAGAAGGTATGGGTGTTGGAGCCTGTGAGAAGTTGGCCTGGTATATGCTGTTCACTAGTTCTAGTGACCACCTTGTACCATGCCAAGCAACCCTTATGGTGTGGTTGTAAGTCAACCTTTTTGGACTAGCTGCCCTAGTGGTAGCGTAGGCTAAGCAGTCTTTGAGGCTAAACTCGTGATGCGTGTTAAGCAAGCTGTTTTACCAATAGTAACCCCCTTTTATACCAATGAAAGGACACCACACAGATATATATTCAAAATATATATGTATTTATTTCTCAAAGTAACCCCTAGTCTCTTTATGAGCACAGGAGCACAAATCGTCAAACAAGATTACAGTAGAATACACAGAAGTTGCACTTTATATGGATAGGCCCTGGTGGCCACTCAAACCATATACTAAAATAGTGGTATAAGTACCACGAACAGAAAAGGGAAAAGGCCTAGGGCCTCTAGAATCGCTGGGCCTACAAGGAGCTAACGTCAGTTAGTGACCAGGAGGTCCACGGGTGGCGTGTGCAGAGCAAATAGTCACACGCGGGCTCCCATAGGTTTCAATGGGTGCGTAAAAAGTACAAAGTTACTGCAAAAGGAATCTTCCGGATGACCTAGGAACTTAAGATTTGGAACACAGGCACTAGAGATGTATTACTACACATGGGCACCGGAGTACCAGCTTTACCTCACCCACAGGAAGCGGGTGCATAGGCCTCAAAGTGCGTCGGGTTTCTTCTATCTGTTCCGTTGAGCCTGGGACAAGGATGCTGCAGGCGGTCGGTCGGGAAGAGATGCAGTGGATCCAAGAGTGGATCGGAGATGTTGAAGACCTGTAAGCAGAGGGGACAGTGTTCACAGTCACTAGCCAGTGACCAGCGTGGCACCAGGTGGGTACCAGGCGATGTCGGGTGCAAACAGGTGATGAGGGGTAGCTTGTCTCCGCAGCCACGTGGTCCCTGAAGGTCGACGACGTCCAGGAGTCGGCTCACGAGCTGTCCCACGCAGGCTCTCGCTGTCGGCGGTGTCGGCGACTTGATCGAAGCAAACAAGCCTTGGCAAAAGCAATTGTAGGAGGATTCAGAAATCAGCTGTTGGTTCTGACCAGCAAGGTCAGAGGGATTGCTCCTTTGGAGGGGAGCAAGGGCCAGTCTGGAGCAACCAGACCAGCGGTGTTTGTCGTAGATTTCGTCGCCAAGATGGCCACTAGCCAGCGGGCCAGCAACCGGTTAGGCGCGTCGAGTGGCAAAATGCAGAAGGGCCCCACGCAGATCGTGGAGATGCTGGAGGGCTCACCTTTGGTGCAGATGCTGCTCGAGGGTTGGGCTTCTCAGGACCCAAAGCACAACTTGGAGGGAGCCTCGGTTGTTGCACTGGTCAGCTTGTCGTAGTCGTTTCAAGATGGCTGGCTCCACGTGTCTCGGTGCCTCCACGGGTCTCCTCTTTTCAGGGACTGTGGATCGGGCGGTGAGAGGTCTGGAGGTCCAGGTCTTGTCAGTCTCTGGGCTCGGGCTCCGGCGGGAGGCGGCGGCAAAGCAGACGGTGATTCGCTGGATGGTGCTTGCGTTAGCAAGGTGGTCACTCCCTGACCACAGGGGAGATTTTCTTCAGTCTTCTGTGCAGCAGAATGTCGAAGTTCCCGTCTTCTTCTTAGTTTCAAGTTGATTCCAGGATGTCTGAAGTCTTAGGACACAGCTCCTACCTTTAAGCGGATTCTAGGGGCCGGACTACCTGCTAGGTCCCTCCCTATGGGTGGGACCAGGAAGGGGGGTGGTTACACCCCCAATCCTTTGTCCAGCTCGCCCCAGGCCCGGGACTGGTGTGCCCCAGGACCGGTTTGAACTGGCATATGCACCGAGGCTCCTTGTGAGCCACAGGCATGTCTGGTTTCTTTCAAGCCCTACCTGACCAATACACAAAATCCTGTCTGGGGTGGTGCATGCACCTCCCCTGGCAGGAAACCCTTTGTCCACACCTCCCAAGCTGGAAGGACTCCCAGCAGCAGGAGGGCAGACTTGTGTCTGTGGTGGCAGCATCCATTTTGTGGAGCTGAGGCTATGTCTGATTTTACCCGGGTTTCAGGTACTGTACATGTCGTGTCCCTCTAGAAGGGTGGAATGCTAACCCCGTCGCCAGAATTGGCGAGGGGTTAGTATTCCAATTCGTATGACACCTTACTCGACATGTTTTGATAAAGCCAAACCAAAGATAGCATTTAACCGCGAGGTTCATAATGCACTTAAGAGTATATGGTATGACGATATCTGGAAACAGTAGAAGGAAGTTGTTCCGACCACTGCAGACAGGCTCAGCTCATGCCAGAGCACCATCTCACATGGAACCAAGCACTCTGCCTTCAGGATTGTTAAGGCCTGCCATAGGAGTGACTTAGAGGTTACCAGGTGTCCCATTTAAGGTTAGGTATAGGTATACTACACCTAAGTAAGAGGTGATTACACCAACTTACCCCAGCTGAGTGATCAGCCAGTTGTGTCAGATTGTTAGGCCAAGCCTGGGGTGGCATAATACATGCTGCAGCCCCTGGCAGGCCTTGGGTACACCAATGCCCTGGGTACCTAGTGTACACTGGTACAGGGGCTGACAGGGTGATCCAACCAATTGGGTATGTACCTAGGGTACATGGAGTCCATTTTACAGAGAGAGCAGATAGCCTGAGAGCCTGAATGGCAGGATCTCAGGCCAACTAAGTCGAAAAACCAGCTAGACACTAGGCAAAAATTTGGGGGTAACCATAGTCAGATATCCACCTTCCTACACAACCCCCCCCCAAACGAAGGGAGATAAGGCTGACCTTGACCAGGTAAGCCTATATTGCCCAAGTGGCCATATAAGGAGGAACCAGCACTGGCATGGTTACCCCCTGTCTCATGGTCCACTAAGCGATCCCTCACCCTAAGGGTATCAGAGGGTCTCCACCATAGGGAATCTCTACCTTTGGTGTGTCTTGGCAAAGTAAAAGGCTGGTGTCGAGATGGAGTACTGAAGTGAGTGTCCTCAAAGTGAGACCTCAGCTTCCTCCAATCATCCTTCACCATGGATGCCTTTCTTTCCTTAACTGAGTTGCACTGTGCTCTCAGGGTCAGCCTCTGGCTACCTAAAGCTGGAGGCTGGGTCCCTTTTGTGGGCTTACTGGAGGGACAGGTCAGGTTTGGGGCCCTAAGGTCCCAGGTTTGCCTGTGCCCAACAGAATCCCTCTGGGGGAGGTCCCTAACTACCTGTAAAGGAGATCCCTCAGGAATGTTTTTACCCATCACCTGACTAGGGCTACTAGCCAGGCAATCCTCATTCTTTTGATGGGGGGGTTCTTGTGGACAGGGGCCCTCTGGGGGTCCACTGGCCTCCCTGACCTCTGCAGCCCTGGGCTGACTGAGGCAGGGTAGAGAGAGGCAGGCTACCTGCACCAGACTGGGTCCCACCTTGGAAGGGGCCACTGACATCAGAGGCTCTGCCAGGCCAGGCCTGGCTACCTCTGGGGCAGTTCCTTCACAAGGGGTGAGGTCAGATCCCTGAGGAGGCTGACCTTTTCCTAATGTCTGGGGAGAGGGAGACTTTTCTTCCTCCCCACTACTCTCAGTTTGTGTGGAGTGATCCATTGTTTCAGGCTTCACTACACCTATGTCAGTCTGAGTATAGGCTGAGACCATTACAGCCTTGCCAACCTTTTCAGGGTGGCACTCAGTTTGTGTTTGAGCTGTGACTGTCACAGCTCTGCCAGTCTCTACAGGGAAGTCTGTCTGTGCCTGGGCTGTGGCTACCACTGCCCTTCCAACCTTTTCAGGGAGGAAATCTATTTGGACAGGGGTTGTGAATGGCACAACCCCCCTACCCTTTTGTGACAGGCCTACCATTTTAGAATGGGTGTCTTGTTCAACTCCAGCCCAAGCTGAGAGTTCTAAGTCATTCCCCAGTAAGCAGTCTACAGGCAAGGTTGGGGACACTGCCACCCTTTTAGGGCCAGTGACACCTCCCCAGCTGAGACATACCTCTGCCATGGGATGACTGTTCTGTTTGCCATCAATGTTGGTCACCTGGTAGGAGAAACCAGGCAAAAGCTGCTCAGAGGGAACTAGCCAATGGGCCACCATTGTGATGCTAGCTCCAGTGTCTCTGTAGGCCTCAGCTTTTGTACCATTGATGTAGGGCTCCTGTCTGTACCTACCCAAAGTGTTGGGACAGGCAGTGAAGTTGGCAAACCCCATGCCACCATCACAGACAAGAGTATCTGCTGCAGGGGAATTGGCTAAGCCAGGGTCCCCCTGTGTTCCCCAAGTAAACCCACCCAGATTTCTGGGGGCACTCCCACCACCTGGGGGATTACTGCTGACAGTAATAGGTGGTGTGACAGGAGTAATTGGAGGAACAGTTTTGTTTTTAGCCCTTGGGCAACCGCTGTCAGTTTTCCAATGCCCAGGAGTTTTACACTCATGGCAGTAGGGCTTTTTGGCTGTGGTAGAGGAGGGAGCTTGGGACCCACCACCCTGTGTGGAGTTTTGGGGCCCTGAGGAAGGTTTCTCTTTTTCTTTATCCCCACCCTTCTCTTGAGGCTTGGTGGTATCTTTCTTTTGGTCACCACCCTGGTTTTTAGGCCTGATCCTGGTCCTGACCCATTTATCTGCCCTCTTTCCCAATTCTTGGGGAGAGGTCAAATCTGAGTCTACCAGGTGTTGATGGAGAAGCTGGTTTTGACAATTACTTAAAATCTGCTCTCTCATCATCAAATTGTACAATCCTGTATAATCAGACACCTTACTTCCCAGCAACCAACCCTCCAAAGCCTTAGTGGCACATTCCACATATTCAGACCAGTCCTGAGTCTGTGTCTTCTGGGTGTCTCTGAACATTAACCTGTACTGTTCAGTGGTTAAGCCTAACCCATCAACTAGGACACTCTTCAGGACTCTGTAATTTCTGACATCCTCTTCTCTAACAGTGAGGAGTCTATCTCTGCCTCTCCCCTCAAAGGAGAGCCATAAGATTGCTGCCCACTGGTCTTCAGGAACCTGCTGCACTTTGCAGGCTCTCTCAAGAGCAGTCATCCATTTGTGGATGTCATCCCCACTTTTGTAGGGGGGCACAATCTTGGACAGGTTCCTATTGTCAAAGACCCTATCTTTGTCCCTAGGGACATTGCTGCCACCAGTGGGTATAGACCCACTCTCTCTATGCTGCCTAGCCTTGCTCAGTTTTTCTTCCATCAGGGCTACTTCTAGCTCCTGCTTCCTGATCCTCAGCTGGGCTTCCTGCATTCTGGCCTCATGTTCCCTCCTCTGAGGGGTGGTCATCCTTTTCCTGGAGTGACCTTGAGAGCCTCTAGAGCCATGGGAAGCATTGGAGTCACCTGAGCGATTCCTTTGCCTTCCAAGCCCTGTGTTAAGTCCACTGGGGAGATCCAGTGGGTTGAACCCACTGTCAGTCCCCAATAGCCTTGGTTTAGCTGGGCCAAGTATAATACTTGGCACTGGGCTAGTTCTCCCTTCATCCTCACTACTGTCAGTATCCTTTTCACTCTCATCCTCTGTGGTAGGCATCCCATCTAAGGGGTGACTATTGGGAAGGGGTACTTCAGTGGCATCTTTAGAAGGGGGGCCCCCTGTTCCTGTCCCTAAGGGGGCTAACTGGGAAGCTTTCTTGAGTGCTCTCTGATTCTCATCATTCTGTAAGAGCTCTCTGAGCTCAGCAGAGTTTGGGTTCTTGGGCTGTTTAAGGCCTCTAAGAGTTGCCAAATGCCTGAGCTCATTCTGATTAAGGGTAGCAAAGCTGGATGGTGCCCTCTGGGGGTCACTCTCAACAGAGATGGGTACAGTGGACCCCTCTGCCCCGGCCATTGCTCTTAAGTGTGGGTGGATGTGTTGCAATCTACCTTCACTTGGGTTTACCTACTAAACCTATCTAGTAGTTGTAGTCAGGGTGTGCTACTCCCTTTGCTCTACAACAACTAAGTTCAGTAGAACTTATGTATATCTAATCTTGTTTTATATGTACCTACAGGTACCTATGTGATCTTTCAATTGGTAACCAAGAGATTACAATGGTAAAACACAGCAAGCTCAAATCCAACCGCTGCTCACCAATGTGAGAAGTTGGCCTGGTATATGCTGTTCACTAGTTCTAGTGACCACCTTGTACCATGCCAAGCAACCCTTATGGTGTGGTTGTAAGTCAACCTTTTTGGACTAGCTGCCCTAGTGGTAGCGTAGGCTAAGCAGTCTTTGAGGCTAAACTCGTGATGCGTGTTAAGCAAGCTGTTTTACCAATAGTAACCCCCTTTTATACCAATGAAAGGACACCACACAGATATATATTCAAAATATATATGTATTTATTTCTCAAAGTAACCCCTAGTCTCTTTATGAGCACAGGAGCACAAATCGTCAAACAAGATTACAGTAGAATACACAGAAGTTGCACTTTATATGGATAGGCCCTGGTGGCCACTCAAACCATATACTAAAATAGTGGTATAAGTACCACGAACAGAAAAGGGAAAAGGCCTAGGGCCTCTAGAATCGCTGGGCCTACAAGGAGCTAACGTCAGTTAGTGACCAGGAGGTCCACGGGTGGCGTGTGCAGAGCAAATAGTCACACGCGGGCTCCCATAGGTTTCAATGGGTGCGTAAAAAGTACAAAGTTACTGCAAAAGGAATCTTCCGGATGACCTAGGAACTTAAGATTTGGAACACAGGCACTAGAGATGTATTACTACACATGGGCACCGGAGTACCAGCTTTACCTCACCCACAGGAAGCGGGTGCATAGGCCTCAAAGTGCGTCGGGTTTCTTCTATCTGTTCCGTTGAGCCTGGGACAAGGATGCTGCAGGCGGTCGGTCGGGAAGAGATGCAGTGGATCCAAGAGTGGATCGGAGATGTTGAAGACCTGTAAGCAGAGGGGACAGTGTTCACAGTCACTAGCCAGTGACCAGCGTGGCACCAGGTGGGTACCAGGCGATGTCGGGTGCAAACAGGTGATGAGGGGTAGCTTGTCTCCGCAGCCACGTGGTCCCTGAAGGTCGACGACGTCCAGGAGTCGGCTCACGAGCTGTCCCACGCAGGCTCTCGCTGTCGGCGGTGTCGGCGACTTGATCGAAGCAAACAAGCCTTGGCAAAAGCAATTGTAGGAGGATTCAGAAATCAGCTGTTGGTTCTGACCAGCAAGGTCAGAGGGATTGCTCCTTTGGAGGGGAGCAAGGGCCAGTCTGGAGCAACCAGACCAGCGGTGTTTGTCGTAGATTTCGTCGCCAAGATGGCCACTAGCCAGCGGGCCAGCAACCGGTTAGGCGCGTCGAGTGGCAAAATGCAGAAGGGCCCCACGCAGATCGTGGAGATGCTGGAGGGCTCACCTTTGGTGCAGATGCTGCTCGAGGGTTGGGCTTCTCAGGACCCAAAGCACAACTTGGAGGGAGCCTCGGTTGTTGCACTGGTCAGCTTGTCGTAGTCGTTTCAAGATGGCTGGCTCCACGTGTCTCGGTGCCTCCACGGGTCTCCTCTTTTCAGGGACTGTGGATCGGGCGGTGAGAGGTCTGGAGGTCCAGGTCTTGTCAGTCTCTGGGCTCGGGCTCCGGCGGGAGGCGGCGGCAAAGCAGACGGTGATTCGCTGGATGGTGCTTGCGTTAGCAAGGTGGTCACTCCCTGACCACAGGGGAGATTTTCTTCAGTCTTCTGTGCAGCAGAATGTCGAAGTTCCCGTCTTCTTCTTAGTTTCAAGTTGATTCCAGGATGTCTGAAGTCTTAGGACACAGCTCCTACCTTTAAGCGGATTCTAGGGGCCGGACTACCTGCTAGGTCCCTCCCTATGGGTGGGACCAGGAAGGGGGGTGGTTACACCCCCAATCCTTTGTCCAGCTCGCCCCAGGCCCGGGACTGGTGTGCCCCAGGACCGGTTTGAACTGGCATATGCACCGAGGCTCCTTGTGAGCCACAGGCATGTCTGGTTTCTTTCAAGCCCTACCTGACCAATACACAAAATCCTGTCTGGGGTGGTGCATGCACCTCCCCTGGCAGGAAACCCTTTGTCCACACCTCCCAAGCTGGAAGGACTCCCAGCAGCAGGAGGGCAGACTTGTGTCTGTGGTGGCAGCATCCATTTTGTGGAGCTGAGGCTATGTCTGATTTTACCCGGGTTTCAGGTACTGTACATGTCGTGTCCCTCTAGAAGGGTGGAATGCTAACCCCGTCGCCAGAATTGGCGAGGGGTTAGTATTCCAATTCGTATGACACCTTACTCGACATGTTTTGATAAAGCCAAACCAAAGATAGCATTTAACCGCGAGGTTCATAATGCACTTAAGAGTATATGGTATGACGATATCTGGAAACAGTAGAAGGAAGTTGTTCCGACCACTGCAGACAGGCTCAGCTCATGCCAGAGCACCATCTCACATGGAACCAAGCACTCTGCCTTCAGGATTGTTAAGGCCTGCCATAGGAGTGACTTAGAGGTTACCAGGTGTCCCATTTAAGGTTAGGTATAGGTATACTACACCTAAGTAAGAGGTGATTACACCAACTTACCCCAGCTGAGTGATCAGCCAGTTGTGTCAGATTGTTAGGCCAAGCCTGGGGTGGCATAATACATGCTGCAGCCCCTGGCAGGCCTTGGGTACACCAATGCCCTGGGTACCTAGTGTACACTGGTACAGGGGCTGACAGGGTGATCCAACCAATTGGGTATGTACCTAGGGTACATGGAGTCCATTTTACAGAGAGAGCAGATAGCCTGAGAGCCTGAATGGCAGGATCTCAGGCCAACTAAGTCGAAAAACCAGCTAGACACTAGGCAAAAATTTGGGGGTAACCATAGTCAGATATCCACCTTCCTACAGAGCCAGTGGCCCCAGCAGCACTCCAAGACAAATGGTCTGGACCCCATACAATCCTGGAAAAGAAGGGAGAAGTCACCTACTTGGTCGACCTAGGAACTCCCAGGAGTCCCCACAGGGTACTCCATGTTAACAGGCTTAAAGCATATGTTGACAGGGCAGACATGGGCTTGCTCATGGCTACAGATGAGGGACAGGAGGAAGAGAGTGACCCTCTCCCAGACCTGTTGTCTCAGAACCCTGAAGATGGCTCAGTTGAAGGAGTGACCCTTGGAGGCAACCTCACTGCCCATCAGCAGAATGAATGTAGACAGGTTCTACAATCATTTTCACATATGTTTTCCTTGATACCTAGTCAAACTGACTGGTGTACCCATGTGGTGGACACTGGTGACAGTCTGCCTGTAAAGAACAAGCTTTACAGACAACCTGACCACGTCAGGGACTGTATAAAGGCTGAGGTACATAAAATGCTGGAATTAGGTGTCATTGAACCCTCAGAGAGCCCCTGGGCTAGCCCAGTGGTTCTGGTCCCCAAACCTCACACCAAGGATGGCAAGAGAGAGATGAGGTTCTGTGTGGATTACAGAGGACTCAATGCTGTCACCAGGACAGATGCACACCCTATTCCAAGGGCAGATGAGCTCATAGACAAACTAGCTTCTGCAAAGTTTTTGAGCACATTTGACTTAACAGCTGGCTATTGGCAAATCAGATTAGCTGAGGAGTCTAAGGCCAAAACAGCATTCTCAACCCCAGGTGGGCACTACCAGTTTGTGGTGATGCCCTTTGGTCTGAAGAATGCACCTGCCACCTTCCAAAGGCTGGTGAACCAAGTCCTTACTGGGTTGGATGACTTTTGCGCAGCATATCTGGATGACATTGCTGTCTTTAGCTCCACCTGGGAGGATCACCTGATCCACCTGAAGAAGGCTCTTGAGGCTCTGCAAAGGGCAGGCCTCACTATCAAGGCTACAAAGTGCCAGATAGGGCAGAGTAAGGTTGTATATTTGGGCCACCTTGTAGGTGGAGGCCAAGTTCAACCACTGGAGAGTAAGATACAATCCATCAAGGACTGGTCCCCTCCAACCACCCAGACTCAAGTTCGAGCTTTCTTGGGCTTGACTGGGTACTACAGGAAGTTTGTTAAGAACTATGGGTCCATTGTGACTCCTCTTAATGATCTGACATCCAAGAAGATTCCCAAAAAGGTTCAGTGGACAGTAAGCTGTCAAAAGGCATTTGATGACCTGAAGGAGGCCATGTGCTCTGCACCTATCCTGAAAAGTCCTGACTACTCCAAAGAGTTTATTGTCCAAACAGATGCTTCTGAGTTGGGTGTGGGAGCTGTGCTGTCACAACTTAATGTAGATGGTCAAGACCAACCCATTGCTTTTATTAGCAGAAGGTTGACCCCCAGAGAGAAGAATTGGTCAGCTATTGAGAGGGAGGCCTTTGCTGTGGTGTGGGCCCTGAAGAAGCTGAGGCCATACTTGTTTGGCACTCACTTCAAGATTCAGACCGACCATAAGCCCCTCTTGTGGCTAAATCAGATGAAGGGTGAAAACCCCAAACTGCTTAGGTGGTCCATTTCCCTACAGGGGATGGACTTTACAGTGGAGCACCGGCCAGGTACTGACCATGGGAATGCAGATGGTCTCTCCAGGTACTTCCACTTAGGACATGAAGACGAGACTGGTCAAGGCTAGTTTAATGTCCCAGCGTTTGGGGGGGGGGGTTGTGTAGGAGAGTAGGGTCTGCTATCCTATGGTCACCCCAAATTTTTGCTTTTTGCTTCACTGGTTTTTGACATATTGAGGCTGTGGGCCTGCCAATCAGACCCCCAGCCTGCTGTTCTCTCTACTAAATTAAAACTATGCACCCTAGGTGCATAACCAATTGGAAGTGGATCACCCTGTCAGCCCCTGTACCAGTGTACACTAGGTACCCAGGGCATTGGTGTACCCAAGGCCTGCCAGGGGCTGAAGCATGTATTATGCCACCCCAGGCTTGGCCTAACAATTTGACACAACTGGCTGATCACTCAGCTGGGGTAAGTTGGTGTAATCACCTCTTACTTAGGTGTAGTATACCTATACCTAACCCTAAATGGGACACCTGGTAACCTATAAGTCACTCCTATGGCAGGCCTTAACAATCCTGAAGGCAGAGTGCGTGGTTCCATGTGAGATGGTGCTCTGGCATGAGCTGAGCCTGTCTGCAGTGGTCGGAACAACTTCCCTCTACTGTTTCCAGATATCGTCATACCATATACTCTTAAGTGCATTATGAACCTCGCGGTTAAATGCTATCTCTGGTTTGGCTTTATCAAAACATGTTGAGTAAGGTGTCATACAAATTGGAATACTAACCCCTCGCCAATTCTGGCGACGGGGTTAGCATTCCACCCTTCTAGAGGGACACGACATGTACAGTACCTGAAACCCGGGTAAAATCAGACATAGCCTCAGCTCCACAAAATGGATGCTGCCACCACAGATACAAGTCTGCCCTCCTGCTGCTGGGAGTCCTTCCAGCTTGGGAGGTGTGGACAAAGGGTTTCCTGACAGGGGAGGTGCGTGCACCACCCCAGACAGGATTTTGTGTATTGGTCAGGTAGGGCTTGAAAGAAACCAGACATGCCTGTGGCTCACAAGGAGCCTCGGTGCATATGCCAGTTCAAACCGGTCCTGGGGCACACCAGTCCCGGGCCTGGGGCGAGCTGGACAAAGGATTGGGGGTGTAACCACCCCCCTTCCTGGTCCCACCCATAGGGAGGGACCTAGCAGGTAGTCCGGCCCCTAGAATCCGCTTAAAGGTAGGAGCTGTGTCCTAAGACTTCAGACATCCTGGAATCAACTTAATACTAAGAAGAAGACGGGAACTTCGACGCTCTGCTGCACAGAGGACTGAAGCCAATCTCCCCTGTGGTCAGGGAGTGACCACCTTGCTAACGCAAGCACCATCCAGCGAATCAACGTCTGCTTTGCCGCCGCCTCCCGCCGGAGCCCTAGCCCAGAGACTGACAAGACCTGGACCTCCAGACCTCTCACCGCCCGATCCACAGTCCCTGAAAAGAGGAGACCCGTGGAGGCACCGAGACACGTAGAGCCGGCCATCTTGGAACGACTACGACAAGCTGACAAGTGCAACAACCGAGGCTTCCTCCAAGTTGTGCTTTGGGATCTGAGAAGCCCAACACCCGAGCAGCATCTGCACCAAAGGTGAGCCCCCCAGCATCTCCACGATCTGCGTGGGGCCCTTCTGCATTTTGCCACTCGACGCGCATAACCGGTTGCTGGCCCGCTGGCTAGTAGCCATCTTGGCGACGAACTTCAAGAAATACACCGCTGGTCTGGTTGCTCCAGACTGGCCCTTGCTCCCCTCCAAAGGAGCAGTCCTTCTGACCTTGCTGGTCAGAACCATCAGCTTATTTCCTTTTCCTACAACAATTGCTTTTGCCAAGGCTTGTTTGCTTCGATCAAGTCGCCGACACCGCCGACAGCGAGAGTCTGCGTGGGACAGCTCGTGACTCGACTCCTTGACGTCGTCGACCTCCAGGGACCACGTGGCTGCAGAGGCAAGCTACACCTTTCTCCCTGTTTGCACCCGACATTGCCTGGTACCCACCTGGTGCCACGCCGGTCACTGGCTAGTGACTGTGAACACTGTCCCCTCTGCTTACAGGTCTTCAACATCTCCGATCCACTCTTGGATCCACTGCATCTCTCCCGGACCGACCGCCTGCAGCATCTTTGTCTTCAGGCTCCACGGAACAGATAGAAGAAACCCGACGCACTTCGAGGCCTATGCACCCGCTTCCTGTGGGTGAGGTAAAGCTGGCACACCTGTGCCCAAGTGTAGTATTACATCTCTAGTGCCTGTGTTCCAAATCTTGAGTTCCTAGTCCATCCGGAAGATCCTCTTTGCAGTAACTTTGTACTTTTTACGCACCCATTGAAACCTATGGGAGCACGCGTGTGACTATTTGCTCTGCACACGCCACCCGTGGACCTCCTGGTCACTAACTGACGTTAGCTCCTTGTAGGCCCAGCGATTCTAGAGGCCCTAGGCCTTTTCCCTTTTCTGTTCGTGGTACTTATACCACTATTTTAGTATATGGTTTGAGTGGCCACCAGGGCCTATCCATATAAAGTGCAACTTCTGTGTATTCTACTGTAATCTTGTTTGACGATTTGTGCTCCTGTGCTCATAAAGAGACTAGGGGTTACTTTGAGAAATAAATACATATATATTTTGAATATATATCTGTGTGGTGTCCTTTCATTGGTATAAAAGGGGGTTACATTTGGTAAAACAGCTGGCTTAACACGCTTCACGAGTTTAGCCTCAAAGACTGCTTAGCCTACGCTACCACTAGGGCAGCTAGTCCGAAAAGGTTGACTTACAACCACACCATAAGGGTTGCTTGGCATGGTACAAGGTGATCACTTTAACTAGTGAGCATCATATACCAGGCCAACTTCTCACACTATACCTAACCTTAAATGGGACACCTGGTAACCTATAAGTCACTCCTATGGCAGGCCTTAACAATCCTGAAGGCAGAGTGCTTGGTTCCATGTGAGATGGTGCTCTGGCATGAGCTGAGCCTGTCTGCAGTGGTCGGAACAACTTCCTTCTACTGTTTCCAGATATCGTCATACCATATACTCTTAAGTGCATTATGAACCTCGCGGTTAAATGCTATCTTTGGTTTGGCTTTATCAAAACATGTCGAGTAAGGTGTCATACGAATTGGAATACTAACCCCTCGCTAATTCTGGCGACGGGGTTAGCATTCCACCCTTCTAGAGGGACACGACATGTACAGTACCTGAAACCCGGGTAAAATCAGACATAGCCTCAGCTCCACAAAATGGATGCTGCCACCACAGACACAAGTCTGCCCTCCTGCTGCTGGGAGTCCTTCCAGCTTGGGAGGTGTGGACAAAGGGTTTCCTGCCAGAGGAGGTGCATGCACCACCCCAGACAGGATTTTGTGTATTGGTCAGGTAGGGCTGAATAGAAACCAGACATGCCTGTGGCTCACAAGGAGCCTCGGTGCATATGCCAGTTCAAACCGGTCCTGGGGCACACCAGTCCCGGGCCTGGGGCGAGCTGGACAAAGGATTGGGGGTGTAACCACCCCCCTTCCTGGTCCCACCCATAGGGAGGGACCTAGCAGGTAGTCCGGCCCCTAGAATCCGCTTAAAGGTAGGAGCTGTGTCCTAAGACTTCAGACATCCTGGAATCAACTTGAAACTAAGAAGAATACGGGAACTTCGACATTCTGCTGCACAGAAGACTGAAGGAAATCTCCCCTGTGGTCAGGGAGTGACCACCTTGCTAACGCAAGCACCATCCAGCGAATCAACGTCTGCTTTGCCGCCGCCTCCCGCCGGAGCCCGAGCCCAGAGACTGACAAGACCTGGACCTCCAGACCTCTCACCGCCCGATCCACAGTCCCTGAAAAGAGGAGACCCGTGGAGGCACCGAGACACGTGGAGCCAGCCATCTTGAAACGACCACGACAAGCTGACAAGTGCAACAACCGAGGCTCCCTCCAAGTTGTGCTTTGGGATCTGAGAAGCCCAACCCTCGAGCAGCAACTGCACCAAAGGTGAGCCCTCCAGCATCTCCACGATCTGCGTGGGGCCCTTCTGCATTTTGCCACTCGACGCGCCTATTCGGTTGCTGGCCCGCTGGCTAGTAGCCATCTTGGCGACGAACTTCACGAAATACACCGCTGGTCTTGTTGCTCCAGACTGGCCCTTGCTCCCCTCCAAAGGAGCAGTTCTTCTGACCTTGCTGGTCAGAACCATCAGCTTATTTCATCTCCTACAACAATTGCTTTTGCCAAGGCTTGTTTGCTTCGATCAAGTCGCCGACACCGCCGACAGCGAGAGCCTGCGTGGGACAGCTCGTGAACTGACTCCTGGACGTCGTCGACCTCCAGGGACCACGTGGCTGCAGAGACAAGCTACACCTTTCTTCCTGTTTGCACCCGACATTGCCTGGTACCCACCTGGTGCCACGCTGGTCACTGGCTAGTGACTGTGAACACTGTCCCCTCTGCTTACAGGTCTTCAACATCTCCGATCCACTCTTGGATCCACTGCATCTCTCCCGGACCGACCGCCTGCAGCATCTTTATCTTCAGGCTCCACGGAACAGATAGAAGAAACCCGACGCACTTCGAGGCCTATGCACCCGCTTCCTGTGGGTGAGGTAAAGCTGGCACACCTGTGCCCAAGTGTAGTATTACATCTCTAGTGCCTGTGTTCCAAATCTTGAGTTCCTAGTCCATCCGGAAGATCCTCTTTGCAGTAACTTTGTACTTTTTACGCACCCATTGAAACCTATGGGAGCACGCGTGTGACTATTTGCTCTGCACACGCCACCCGTGGACCTCCTGGTCACTAACTGAAGTTAGCTCCTTGTAGGCCCAGCGATTCTAGAGGCCCTAGGCCTTTTTCCTTTTCTGTTCGTGGTACTTATACCACTATTTTAGTATATGGTTTGAGCGGCCACCAGGGCCTATCCATATAAAGTGCAACTTCTGTGTATTCTACTGTAATCTTGTTTGACGATTTGTGCTCCTGTGCTCATAAAGAGACTAGGGGTTACTTTGAGAAATAAATACATATATATTTTGAATATATATCTGTGTGGTGTCCTTTCATTGGTATAAAAGGGGGTTGCATTTGGTAAAACAGCTGGCTTAACACGCTTCACGAGTTTAGCCTCAAAGACTGCTTAGCCTACGCTACCACTAGGGCAGCTAGTCCGAAAAGGTTGACTTACAACCACACCATAAGGGTTGCTTGGCATGGTACAAGGTGATCACTTTAACTAGTGAGCATCATATACCAGGCTAACTTCTCACAGAGTGTGTGGAGTGGAGTGAGTGGAGTGGAGTGTGTGGAGTGGAGTGGAGTGTGTGGAATGGAGTGGAGCGTGTGAAGTGGAGTATGTGGAGTGGAGTGTGTGGAGTGAAGTGGAGCGTGAAGATTTTGTGGAGAAGAGTGTGTGGAGTGGAGTGTGTGGATTGGAGTGGAGTGGAGTGGAGTGTGTGAAGTGGAGTGTGTGGGGTAGAGTTGAGTGTGTGGAGTGGAGTGAAGTGTGTGGAGTGGAGTGTGTGGAGTGGAGTGGAGTGTGTGGAGTGGTGTGGAGTGGAGTGTGTGAGTGGAGTGTGTGGAGTGGAGTGGAGTGTGTAGAGAGTGTGGAGTGGAGTGGAGTGGAGTGTGTTGATTGGAGTGGAGTGTGTGGAGTGTGTGGAGTGGAGTATGTGGAGTAGAATGGAGTGGAGTGTGTGGAGTGGAGTGGAGTGTGTGGAGTGGATTGTGTGGAGTGTGTGGAGTGGAGTGGAGTGTGTGGAGTGGAGTGTGTGGAGTGGAGTGGAGTGCCTGGTGTGGAGTGTGTGGAGTGGAGTGTGTGGTGTGGTGTGGAGTGTGTGGAGTGGTGTGGAGTGGAGTGGAGTGTGTGGAGGGGAGTGGAGTGTGTAGAGTGTGTGGAGTGGAGTGGAGTGTGTGGAGTGGAGTGGAGTATGTGGATTGGAGTGGAGTGTGTGGACTGGAGTGTGTGGAGTGGAGTATGTGGAGTGGAGTGGAGTGTGTGGAGTGGAGTGGAGTGGAGTGGAGTATGTGGAGTGGAGTGTGTGGAGTGGAGTGGAGTGTGTGGAGTGGAGTGTAGTGTGTGGAGTGGAGTGTGTGAAGTGGAGTGGAGTGTATGGAGTGGAGTCAAGAGTGTGGAGTGGAGTGTGTGGAGTGGAGTATGTGGAGTGGAGTGTGTGGAGTGGAGTGGAGTGTGTGGAGTGGAGTGTGTGGAGTGGAGTGTGTGAAGTGGAGTGGAGTGTGTGGAGTGGAGTAGAGTGTGTGGAGTGGAGTCTGTGGAGTGGAGTGTGTGGAGTAGAGTGGAGTGTGTGGAGTGTGTGGAGTGTGTGGAGTGGAGTGTGTGGAGTGGAGTTCAGTGTGTGGAGTGGAGTGGAGTGTGTGGAGTGGAGTGTGTGTAGTGGATTGTGTGGAGTAGAGTGGAGTGTGTGGAGTGTGTGGAGTGGAGTGGAGTGTGTGGAGTGGAGTTCAGTGTGTGGATGTAGGAGAGTAGGGTCTGCTATCCTATGGTCACCCCAAATTTTTGCTTTTTGCTTCACTGGTTTTTGACATATTGAGGCTGTGGGCCTGCCAATCAGACCCCCAGCCTGCTGTTCTCTCTACTAAATTTAAACTATGCACCCTAGGTGCATAACCAATTGGAAGTGGATCACCCTGTCAGCCCCTGTACCAGTGTACACTAGGTACGCAGGGCATTGGTGTACCCAAGGCCTGCCAGGGGCTGAAGCATGTATTATGCCACCCCAGGCTTGGCCTAACAATTTGACACAACTGGCTGATCCTTCAGCTGGGGTAAGTTGGTGTAATCACCTCTTACTTAGGTGTAGTATACCTATACCTAACCTTAAATGGGACACCTGGTAACCTATAAGTCACTCCTATGGCAGGCCTTAACAATCCTTGTAGGAGAGTAGGGTCTGCTATCCTATGGTCACCCCAAATTTTTGCTTTTTGCTTCACTGGTTTTTGACATATTGAGGCTGTGGGCCTGCCAATCAGACCCCCAGCCTGCTGTTCTCTCTACTAAATTAAAACTATGCACCCTAGGTGCATAACCAATTGGAAGTGGATCACCCTGTCAGCCCCTGTACCAGTGTACACTAGGTACCCAGGGCATTGGTGTACCCAAGGCCTGCCAAGGGCTGAAGCATGTATTATGCCACCCCAGGCTTGGCCTAACAATTTGACACAACTGGCTGATCACTCAGCTGGGGTAAGTTGGTATAATCACCTCTTACTAAGGTGTAGTATACCTATACCTAACCTTAAATGGGACACCTGGTAACCTATAAGTCACTCCTATGGCAGGCCTTAACAATCCTGAAGGCAGAGTGCTTGGTTCCATGTGAGATGGTGCTCTGGCATGAGCTGAGCCTGTCTGCAGTGGTCGGAACAACTTCCTTCTACTGTTTCCAGATATCGTCATACCATATACTCTTAAGTGCATTATGAACCTCGCGGTTAAATGCTATCTTTGGTTTGGCTTTATCAAAACATGTCGAGTAAGGTGTCATACGAATTGGAATACTAACCCCTCGCCAATTCTGGCGACGGGGTTAGCATTCCACCCTTCTAGAGGGACACGACATGTACAGTACCTGAAACCCGGGTAAAATCAGACATAGCCTCAGCTCCACAAAATGGATGCTGCCACCACAGACACAAGTCTGCCCTCCTGCTGCTGGGAGTCCTTCCAGCTTGGGAGGTGTGGACAAAGGGTTTCCTGCCAGGGGAGGTGCGTGCACCACCCCAGACAGGATTTTGTGTATTGGTCAGGTAGGGCTTGAAAGAAACCAGACATGCCTGTGGCTAACAAGGAGCCTCGGTGCATATGCCAGTTCAAACCGGTCCTGGGGCACACCAGTCCCGGGCCTGGGGCGAGCTGGACAAAGGATTGGGGGTGTAACCACCCCCCTTCCTGGTCCCACCCATAGGGAGGGACCTAGCAGGTAGTCCGGCCCCTAGAATCCGCTTAAAGGTAGGAGCTGTGTCCTAAGACTTCAGACATCCTGGAATCAACTTAACACTAAGAAGAAGACGGGAACTTCGACGCTCTGCTGCACAGAGGACTGAAGCCAATCTCCCCTGTGGTCAGGGAGTGACCACCTTGCTAACGCAAGCACCATCCAGCAAATCAACGTCTGCTTTGCCGCCGCCTCCCGCCGGAGCCCGAGCCCAGAGACTGACAAGACCTGGACCTCCAGACCTCTCACCGCCTGATCCACAGTCCCTGAAAAGAAGAGACCCGTGGAGGCACCGAGACACGTGGAGCCAGCCATCTTAGAACGACTACGACAAGCTGACAAGTGCAACAACCGAGGATCCCTCCAAGTTGTGCTTTGGGATCTGAGAAGCCCAACACCCGAGCAGCATCTGCACCAAAGGTGAGCCCTCCAGCATCTCCACGATCTGCGTGGGGCCCTTCTGCATTTTGCCACTCGACGCGCCTAACCGGTTGCTGGCCCGCTGGCTAGTAGCCATCTTGGCGACGAACTTCAAGAAATACACCGCTGGTCTGGTTGCTCCAGACTGGCCCTTGCTCCCCTCCAAAGGAGCAGTCCTTCTGACCTTGCTGGTCAGAACCATCAGCTTATTTCATCTCCTACAACAATTGCTTTTGCCAAGGCTTGTTTGCTTCGATCAAGTCCCCGACACCGCCGACAGCGAGAGCCTGCGTGGGACAGATCGTGAAACGACTCCTGGACGTCGTCGACCTCCAGGGACCACGTGGCTGCAGAGACAAGCTACACCTTTCTTCCTGTTTGCACCCGACATCGCCTGGTACCCACCTGGTGCCACGCTGGTCACTGGCTAGTGACTGTGAACACTGTCCCCTCTGCTTACAGGTCTTCAACATCTCCGATCCACTCTTGGATCCACTGCATCTCTCCCGGACCGACCGCCTGCAGCATCTTTGTCTTCAAGCTCCACGGAACAGATAGAAGAAACCCGACGCACTTTGAGGCCTATGCACCCGCTTCCTGTGGGTGAGGTAAAGCTGGCACTCATGTGCCCAAGTGTACTATTACATCTCTAGTGCCTGTGTTCCAAATCTTGAGTTCCTAGTCCATCCGGAAGATCCTCTTTGCAGTAACTTTGTACTTTTTACGCACCCATTGAAACCTATGGGAGCACGCGTGTGACTATTTGCTCTGCACACGCCACCCGTGGACCTCCTGGTCACTAACTGAAGTTAGCTCCTTGTAGGCCCAGCGATTCTAGAGGCCCTAGGCCTTTTCCCTTTTCTGTTCGTGGTACTTATACCACTATTTTAGTATATGGTTTGAGCGGCCACCAGGGCCTATCCATATAAAGTGCAACTTCTGTGTATTCTACTGTAATCTTGTTTGACGATTTGTGCTCCTGTGCTCATAAAGAGACTAGGGGTTACTTTGAGAAATAAATACATATATATTTTGAATATATATCTGTGTGGTGTCCTTTCATTGGTATAAAGGGGGGTTGCATTTGGTAAAACAGCTGGCTTAACACGCTTCACGAGTTTAGCCTCAAAGACTGCTTAGCCTACGCTACCACTAGGGCAGCTAGTCCGAAAAGGTTGACTTACAACCACACCATAAGGGTTGCTTGGCATGGTACAAGGTGATCACCTTAACTAGTGAGCATCATATACCAGGCCAACTTCTCACATTGGTGAGCAGCGGTTGGATTTGAGCTTGCTGTGTTTTACCATTGTAATCTCTTGGTTACCAATTGAAAGATCACATAGGTACCTGTAGGTACATATAAAACAAGATTAGATATACATAAGTTCTACTGAACTTAGTTGTTGTAGAGCAAAGGGAGTAGCACACCCTGACTACAACTACTAGATAGGTTTAGTAGGTAAACACAAGTGTAGGTAGATTGCAACACATCCACCCACACTTAAGAGCAATGGCCGGGGCAGAGGGGTCCACTGTACCCATCTCTGTTGAGAGTGACCCCCAGAGGGCACCATCCAGCTTTGCTACCCTTAATCAGAATGAGCTCAGGCATTTGGCAACTCTTAGAGGCCTTAAACAGCCCAAGAACCCTACCTCTGCTGAGCTCAGAGAACTCTTACAAAATGATGAGAATCAGAGAGAACTCAGGAAAGCTTCCCAGTTAGCCCCCTTAGGGTCAGGAACAGGAGGCCCCCCTTCTGAAGATGCTACAGAGGTACCCAGTTCCAATAGCCATCCCTTAGATGAGAATCATACTACAGGGGAGGAAAGTGGTGAGGATACAGAAAGTAGTGATGATGAAGGGAGAACTAGCCCAGTGCCAAGTGTTATACTTGGCCCAGCTAAACTAAGGCTATTGGGGATTGACAGTGGGTTTACCCCATTGGATCTCCCCAGTGGACTTAACACAGGGCTTGGGAGGCAAAGGAATCGCTCAGGTGACTCCAATGCTTCCCATGGCTCTAGAGGCTCTCAAGGTCACTCCAGGAAAAGGATGACCACCCCTCAGAGGAGGGAACATGAGGCCAGAATGCAGGAAGCCCAGCTGAGGATCAGGAAGCAGGAGCTAGAAGTAGCCCTGATGGAAGAAAAACTGAACAAGGCTAGGCAACCTAGAGAGAGTGGGTCTATACCCACTGGTGGCAGCATTGTCCCTAAGGACAAAGATAGGGTCTTTGATAATTGGAACCTGTCTAAGGTTGTGCCCCCCTACAAAAGTGGGGATGACATCCACAAATGGATAACTGCTCTTGAGAGAGCCTGCAAAGTACAGCAGGTTCCTGAAGACCAGTGGGCAGCAATCCTCTGGCTCTCCTTTGAAGGAAGAGGCAGAGACAGACTCCTCACTGTTAGAGAAGAGGATGTCAGAAATTACAGAGTCCTGAAGAGTGTTCTGATAGATGGGTTAGGCTTAACCACTGAACAGTACAGGTTAATGTTCAGAGACACCCAAAAGACACAGACTCAGGACTGGTCTGAATATGTTGAATGTGCCACTAAGGCTTTGGAGGGTTGGTTGCTGGGAAGTAAGGTATCTGATTTTACAGGATTGTATAATTTGATGATGAGAGAACAGATTTTAAATAACTGTCAAAACCAGCAACTGCATCAACACTTGGTTGACTCTGATCTGACCTCTCCCCAAGAATTGGGAAAGAAGGCAGACAAATGGGTCAGAACCAGGGTTAAACAAAAGAACCAGAACCAGGGCCAAGGGGGTGATCAGAAGAAAACAGACCAAAAGGGTGGAGATCAGAAACCTAAAGACCAGAAGTCTTCAACAGGGCCCCAAACTACTGCTAAGGAGGGTGGGTCCCAACAACAGTCCAAAAAGAAGAAAGAAGGTCAAAAGAAACCCTGGTGCAATCATTGCAAAAATACAACTCACTGGACTAGTGATTGCAAAAAGGGTGGAGCCCCCAACACTGTTGCCCCTAAGGCACCTGCTCCCAGTACTACTGTTAGCAGTGTTGGTCCCCAGACAAAGGGTGTAGTGGGAATCACTATGGGAACTGAAGGAGATTCTGACGTAGACAGAACCCTGACACAGGCAGTCTTGATCTGTGATGGGGACATTGATTTGTCCCTGACTGTGAGCCCCAGTAACCTGGGCAAGTACAGACAGACTCCTTTAATTAATGACAAAGTGGCTCAAGCCTACAGGGACACATGTGCCAGTGTCACTATGGTGACACCAGGCTTTGTGGACCCTGGACAGTACATACCAGGTGAGAACTACCTGGTGACCAATGCCAGCAATGCCACTACTTCACATAGTGTGGCAGTTGTTAACTTCTCATGGGGAGGGGTAACTGGCCTCAAAAGGGTTGTGGTTAGTGCAGACCTCCCAGTAGAATGTTTGTTGGGCAATGACCTAGAGAGTTCTCTATGGTCAGAAGTGGAGTACAGGACTCATGCAGAGATGTTAGGTATATCATCACATGTCCTTGCTGTGACCAGGTCACAGGCCAAAAAGTGCCTCACTGAACCTCAGGTCTTGGATCCTGGAACAATGGACCAAGCACCTACCAAGAAGAAGAACAGGAGGGTCAAGGCTGTGCCTTCCCCCCTGCCTCAGAGTGATGATCAGCCTTCCCAGGAAGCTGATCTAGAGGACCCTGAAGGAACTGTCCCTGAAGAGCTTGAACCTGATCAGGTTGAGTTTCTGGGGACAGGGGGACCTTCAAGGGCTGACTTGAGGCAGGCTCAGTTATCCTGTCCCTCTCTTGAACCCCTCAGACAGCTGGCTGCTGCTGAGGCTGCTGGGAATGCTCAAGGTACCCATAAAGTGTATTGGGATGAAGGGTTCCTTTATTCAGAGGCTAGAGACCCCAAGCCTGGTGCTACCAGGAGGTTGGTTATACCTCTGCAATTTAGGGGCTTCCTTCTTACCTTGGCCCATGATATTCCTTTAGCAGGACACTTAGCCCAGAACAAGACTTGGGACAGGCTTGTCCCTCACTTTCACTGGCCTCATATGAATGAAGATACAAAGGAGTTGTGTCGCTCCTGTGTGACCTGCCAAGCCAGTGGCAAATCAGGTGGCACAACAAAGGCCCCCCTAATACCACTACCTGTGGTGGGGGTCCCCTTTGAAAGAGTGGGAATAGATATAGTGGGTCCCATGGATCCTCCCACTGCATCTGGGCACAGATTTATACTGGTGGTAGTGGATCATGCCACCAGGTATCCAGAGGCAATTCCCCTTAGGACCACTACAGCTCCTGTTGTGGCCAGGGCCCTGCTGGGAGTATTCTCCAGAGTGGGGTTTCCTAAGGAGGTAGTATCTGACAGAGGTACCAACTTTATGTCAGGATACTTGACAGCTATGTGGAAGGAATGTGGTGTCAACTACAAGTTCACCACCCCTTATCACCCACAATGCAATGGGCTTGTTGAGAGATTCAACAAGACCCTAAAGGGTATGATCAAAGGATTACCTGAAAAGCTCAGGCGAAGATGGGACATCCTTCTACCCTGCCTTCTGTTTGCTTACAGAGAGGTCCCACAAAAAGGAGTTGGCTACAGACCCTTTGAATTGTTGTTTGGGCACCCTGTAAGAGGCCCACTGTGTTTGGTGAAGGAAGGATGGGAGTTACCTCTCAAAAAGCCTAAGCTAGACATAGTGGACTATGTACTTGGTCTCCGCTCCAGGATGGCTGAGTATATGGAGAAGGCATCCAAAAACCTTGAGGCAAGCCAGGCCTTACAGAAAGCTTGGCATGACCAAAAGGCTGTCTTGGTTGAGTTTCAGCCAGGACAGAAGGTATGGGTGTTGGAGCCTGTGGCCCCAGCAGCACTCCAAGACAAATGGTCTGGACCCCATACAATCCTGGAAAAGAAGGGAGAGGTCACCTACTTGGTGGACCTAGGAACTCCCAGGAGTCCCCACAGGGTACTCCATGTTAACAGGCTTAAAGCATATGTTGACAGGGCAGACATGGGCTTGCTCATGGCTACAGATGAGGGACAGGAGGAAGAGAGTGACCCTCTCCCAGACCTGTTGTCTCAGAACCCTGAAGATGGCTCAGTTGAAGGAGTGACCCTTGGAGGCAACCTCACTGCCCATCAGCAGACTGAATGTAGACAGGTTCTACAATCATTTTCACATATGTTTTCCTTGATACCTAGTCAAACTGACTGGTGTACCCATGTGGTGGACACTGGTGACAGTCTGCCTGTAAAGAACAAGCTTTACAGACAACCTGACCACGTCAGGGACTGTATAAAGGCTGAGGTACATAAAATGCTGGAATTAGGTGTAATTGAACCCTCAGAGAGCCCCTGGGCTAGCCCAGTGGTTCTGGTCCCCTAACCTCACACCAAAGATGGCAAGAGAGAGATGAGGTTCTGTGTGGACTACAGGGGTCTCAATGCTGTCACCAGGACAGATGCACACCCTATTCCAAGGGCAGATGAGCTCATAGACAAACTAGCTTCTGCAAAGGTTTTGAGCACATTTGACTTAACAGCTGGCTATTGGCAAATCAGATTAGCTGAGGAGTCTAAGGCCAAAACAGCATTCTCAACCCCAGGTGGGCACTACCAGTTTGTGGTGATGCCCTTTGGTCTGAAGAATGTACCTGCCACCTTCCAAAGGCTGGTGAACCAAGTCCTTACTGGGTTGGATGACTTTTGCGCAGCATATCTTGATGACATTGCTGTCTTTAGCTCCACCTGGGAGGATAACCTGATCCACCTGAAGAAGGCTCTTGAGGCTCTGCAAAGGGCAGGCCTCACTATCAAGGCTACTAAGTGCCAGATAGGGCAGAGTAAGGTTGTATATTTGGGCCACCTTGTAGGTGGAGGCCAAGTTCAACCACTGGAGAGTAAGATACAATCCATCAAGGACTGGTCCCCTCCAACCACCCAGACTCAAGTTCGAGCTTTCTTGGGCTTGACTGGGTACTACAGGAAGTTTGTTAAGAACTATGGGTCCATTGTGACTCCTCTTAATGATCTGACATCCAAGAAGATGCCCAAAAAGGTTCAGTGGACAGTAAGCTGTCAAAAGGCATTTGATGACCTGAAGGAGGCCATGTGCTCTGCACCTATCCTGAAAAGTCCTGACTACTCCAAAGAGTTTATTGTCCAAACAGATGCTTCTGAGTTGGGTGTGGGAGCTGTGCTGTCACAACTTAATGTAGATGGTCAAGACCAACCCATTGCTTTTATTAGCAGAAGGTTGACCCCCAGAGAGAAGAATTGGTCAGCTATTGAGAGGGAGGCCTTTGCTGTGGTGTGGGCCCTGAAGAAGCTGAGGCCATACTTGTTTGGCACTCACTTCAAGATTCAGACCGACCATAAGCCCCTCTTGTGGCTAAATCAGATGAAGGGTGAAAACCCCAAACTGCTTAGGTGGTCCATTTCCCTACAGGGGATGGACTTTACAGTGGAGCACCGGCCAGGTACTGACCATGGGAATGCAGATGGTCTCTCCAGGTACTTCCACTTAGGACATGAAGACGAGACTGGTCAAGGCTAGTTTAATGTCCCAGCGTTTGGGGGTGGGGGTTGTGTAGGAGAGTAGGGTCTGCTATCCTATGGTCACCCCAAATTTTTGCTTTTTGCTTCACTGGTTTTTGACATATTGAGGCTGTGGGCCTGCCAATCAGACCCCCAGCCTGCTGTTCTCTCTACTAAATTAAAACTATGCACCCTAGGTGCATAACCAATTGGAAGTGGATCACCCTGTCAGCCCCTGTACCAGTGTACACTAGGTACCCAGGGTATTGGTGTACCCAAGGCCTGCCAAGGGCTGAAGCATGTATTATGCCACCCCAGGCTTGGCCTAACAATTTGACACAACTGGCTGATCACTCAGCTGGGGTAAGTTGGTGTAATCACCTCTTACTAAGGTGTAGTATACCTATACCTAACCTTAAATGGGACACCTGGTAACCTATAAGTCACTCCTATGGCAGGCCTTAACAATCCTGAAGGCAGAGTGCTTGGTTCCATGTGAGATGGTGCTCTGGCATGAGCTGAGCCTGTCTGCAGTGGTCGGAACAACTTCCTTCTACTGTTTCCAGATATCGTCATACCATATACTCTTAAGTGCATTATGAACCTCGCGGTTAAATGCTATCTTTGGTTTGGCTTTATCAAAACATGTCGAGTAAGGTGTCATACGAATTGGAATACTAACCCCTCGCCAATTCTGGCGACGGGGTTAGCATTCCACCCTTCTAGAGGGACACGACATGTACAGTACCTGAAACCCGGGTAAAATCAGACATAGCCTCAGCTCCACAAAATGGATGCTGCCACCACAGACACAAGTCTGCCCTCCTGCTGCTGGGAGTCCTTCCAGCTTGGGAGGTGTGGACAAAGGGTTTCCTGCCAGGGGAGGTGCGTGCACCACCCCAGACAGGATTTTGTGTATTGGTCAGGTAGGGCTTGAAAGAAACCAGACATGCCTGTGGCTCACAAGGAGCCTCGGTGCATATGCCAGTTCAAACCGGTCCTGGGGCACACCAGTCCCGGGCCTGGGGCGAGCTGGACAAAGGATTGGGGGTGTAACCACCCCCCTTCCTGGTCCCACCCATAGGGAGGGACCTAGCAGGTAGTCCGGCCCCTAGAATCCGCTTAAAGGTAGGAGCTGTGTCCTAAGACTTCAGACATCCTGGAATCAACTTAACACTAAGAAGAAGACGGGAACTTCGACGCTCTGATGCACAGAGGACTGAAGCCAATCTCCCCTGTGGTCAGGGAGTGACCACCTTGCTAACGCAAGCACCATCCAGCGAATCAACGTCTGCTTTGCCGCCGCCTCCCGCCGGAGCCTGAGCCCAGAGACTGACAAGACCTGGACCTCCAGACCTCTCACCGCCCGATCCACAGTCCCTGAAAAGAAGAGACCCGTGGAGGCACCGAGACACGTGGAGCCAGCCATCTTGGAACGACTACGACAAGCTGACAAGTGCAACAACCGAGGCTCCCTCCAAGTTGTGCTTTGGGATCTGAGAAGCCCAACACCCGAGCAGCATCTGCACCAAAGGTGAGCCCTCCAGCATCTCCACGATCTGCGTGGGGCCCTTCTGCATTTTGCCACTCGACGCGCCTAACCGGTTGCTGGCCCGCTGGCTAGTAGCCATCTTGGTGACGAACTTCAAGAAATACACCACTGGTCTGGTTGCTCCAGACTGGCCCTTGCTCCCCTCCAAAGGAGCAGTCCTTCTGACCTTGCTGGTCAGAACCATCAGTTTATTTCATCTCCTACAACAATTGCTTTTGCCAAGGCTTGTTTGCTTCGATCAAGTCGCCGACACCGCCGACAGCGAGAGCATGCGTGGGACAGCTCGTGAACCGACTCCTGGACGTCGTTGACCTCCAGGGACCACGTGGCTGCAGAGACAAGCTACACCTTTCTTCCTGTTTGCACCCGACATCGCCTGGTACCCACCTGGTGCCACGCTGGTCACTGGCTAGTGACTGTGAACACTGTCCCCTCTGCTTACAGGTCTTCAACATCTCCGATCCACTCTTGGATCCACTGCATCTCTCCCGGACCGGCCGCCTGCAGCATCTTTGTCTTCAAGCTCCACGGAACAGATAGAAGAAACCCGACGCACTTCGAGGCCTATGCACCCGCTTCCTGTGGGTGAGGTAAAGCTGGCACTCCTGTGCCCAAGTGTAGCATTACATCTCTAGTGCCTGTGTTCCAAATCTTGAGTTCCTAGTCCATCCGGAAGATCCTCTTTGCAGTAACTTTGTACTTTTTACGCACCCATTGAAACCTATGGGAGCACGCGTGTGACTATTTGCTCTGCACACGCCACCCGTGGACCTCCTGGTCACTAACTGAAGTTAGCTCCTTGTAGGCCCAGCGATTCTAGAGGCCCTAGGCCTTTTCCCTTTTCTGTTCGTGGTACTTATACCACTATTTTAGTATATGGTTTGAGCGGCCACCAGGGCCTATCCATATAAAGTGCAACTTCTGTGTATTCTACTGTAATCTTGTTTGACGATTTGTGCTCCTGTGCTCATAAAGAGACTAGGGGTTACTTTGAGAAATAAATACATATATATTTTGAAAATATATCTGTGTGGTGTCCTTTCATTGGTATAAAGGGGGGTTGCATTTGGTAAAACAGCTGGCTTAACACGCTTCACGAGTTTAGCCTCAAAGACTGCTTAGCCTACGCTACCACTAGGGCAGCTAGTCCGAAAAGGTTGACTTACAACCACACCATAAGGGTTGCTTGGCATGGTACAAGGTGATCACCTTAACTAGTGAGCATCATATACCAGGCCAACTTCTCACAATCCTGAAGGCAGAGTGCTTGGTTCCATGTGAGATGGTGCTCTGGCATGAGCTGAGCCTGTCTGCAGTGGTCGGAACAACTTCCTTCTACTGTTTCCAGATATCGTCATACCATATACTCTTAAGCGCATTATGAACCTCGCGGTTAAATGCTATCTTTGGTTTGGCTTTATCAAAATATGTCGAGTAAGGTGTCATACGAATTGGAATACTAACCCCTCGCCAATTCTGGCGACGGGGTTAGCATTCCACCCTTCTAGAGGGACACGACATGTACAGTACCTGAAACCCGGGTAAAATCAGACATAGCCTCAGCTCCACAAAATGGATGCTGCCACCACAGACACAAGTCTGCCCTCCTGCTGCTGGGAGTCCTTCCAGCTTGGGAGGTGTGGACAAAGGGTTTCCTGCCAGGGGAGGTGCATGCACCACCCCAGACAGGATTTTGTGTATTGGTCAGGTAGGGCTTGAAAGAAACCAGACATGCCTGTGGCTCACAAGGAGCCTCGATGCATATGCCAGTTCAAACTCGGTCCTGGGGCACACCAGTCCCGGGCCTGGGGTGAGCTGGACAAAGGATTGGGGGTGTAACCACCCCCCTTCCTGGTCCCACCCATAGGGAGGGACCTAGCAGGTAGTCCGGCCCCTAGAATCCGCTTAAAGGTAGGAGCTGTGTCCTAAGACTTCAGACATCCTGGAATCAACTTGAAACTAAGAAGAAGACGGGAACTTCGACATTCTGCTGCACAGAAGACTGAAGGAAATCTCCCCTGTGGTCAGGGAGTGACCACCTTGCTAACGCAAGCACCATCCAGCGAATCAACATCTGCTTTGCCGCCGCCTCCCGCCGGAGCCCGAGCCCAGAGACTGACAAGACCTGGACCTCCAGACCTCTCACCGCCCGATCCACAGTCCCTGAAAAGAAGAGACCCGTGGAGGCAACGAGACACGTGGAGCCAGCCATCTTGGAACGACGACGACAAGCTGCAAGCGCAACAACCGAGGCTCCCTCCAAGTTGTGCTTTGGGATCTGAGAAGCCCAACCCTCGAGCAGCATCTGCACCAAAGGTGAGCCCTCCAGCATCTCCACGATCTGCGTGGGGCCCTTCTGCATTTTGCCACTCGACGCGCCTAACCGGTTGCTGGCCCGCTGGCTAGTAGCCATCTTGGCGACGAACTTTACGAAATACACCACTGGTCTGGTTGCTCCAGACTGGCCCTTGCTCCCCTCCAAAGGAGCAGTCCCTCTGACCTTGCTGGTCAGAACCATCAGCTTATTTCATCTCCTACAACAATTGCTTTTGCCAAGGCTTGTTTGCTTTGATCAAGTCGCCGACACCGCCGACAGCGAGAGCCTGCGTGGGACAGCTCGTGAACCGACTCCTGGACGTCGTTGACCTCCAGAGACCACGTGGCTGCAGAGACAAGCTACACCTTTCTTCCTGTTTGCACCCGACATTGCCTGGTACCCACCTGGTGCCACGCTGGTCACTGGCTAGTGACTGTGAACACTGTCCCCTCTGCTTACAGGTCTTCAACATCTCCGATCCACTCTTGGATCCACCGCATCTCTCCCGGACCGACCGCCTGCAGCATCTTTGTCCACAGGGTCCACGGAACAGATAGAAGAAACCCGACGCACTTCGAGGCCTATGCACCCGCTTCCTGTGGGTGAGGTAAAGCTGGCACTCCTGTGCCCAAGTGTAGTATTACATCTCTAGTGCCTGTGTTCCAAATCTTGAGTTCCTAGTCCATCCGGAAGATCCTTTTTGCAGTAACTTTGTACTTTTTACGCACCCATTGAAACCTATGGGAGCACGCGTGTGACTATTTGCTCTGCACACGCCACCCGTGGACCTCCTGGTCACTAACTGAAGTTAGCTCCTTGTAGGCCCAGCGATTCTAGAGGCCCTAGGCCTTTTCCCTTTTCTGTTCGTGGTACTTATACCACTATTTTAGTATATGGTTCGAGCGGCCACCAGGGCCTATCCATATAAAGTGCAACTTCTGTGTATTCTACTGTAATCTTGTTTGACGATTTGTGCTCCTGTGCTCATAAAGAGACTAGGGGTTACTTTGAGAAATAAATACATATATATTTTGAATATATATCTGTGTGGTGTCCTTTCATTGGTATAAAAGGGGGTTGCATTTGGTAAAACAGCTGGCTTAACACGCTTCACGAGTTTAGCCTCAAAGACTGCTTAGCCTACGCTACCAATAGGGCAGCTAGTCCGAAAAGGTTGACTTACAACCACACCATAAGGGTTGCTTGGCATGGTACAAGGTGGTCACTTTAACTAGTGAACATCATATACCAGGCCAACTTCTCACATTGGTGAGCAGCGGTTGGATTTGAGCTTGCTGTGTTTTACCATTGTAATCTCTTGGTTACCAATTAAAAGATCACATAGGTACCTGTAGGTACATATAAAACAAGATTAGATATACATAAGTTCTACTGAACTTAGTTGTTGTAGAGCAAAGGGAGTAGCCCACCCTGACTACAACTACTAGATAGGTTTAGTAGGTAAACCCAAGTGTAGGTAGATTGCAACACATCCACCCACACTTAAGAGCAATGGCTGGGGCAGAGGGGTCAAATGTACCTATCTCTGTTGAGAGTGACCCCCAGAGGGCACCATCCATCTTTGCTACCCTTAACCAGAATGAGCTCAGGCATTTGGCAACTCTTAGAGGCCTTAAACAGCCCAAGAACCCTACCTCTGCTGAGCTCAGAGAACTCTTGCAAAATGATGAAAATCAGAGAGAGCTCAAGAAAGCTTCCCAGTTAGCCCCCTTAGGGTCAGGAACAGGAGGCCCCCCTTCTGAAGATGCTACAGAAGTACCCCTTTCCAATAGCCATCCCTTAGATGAGAACCATACTACAGAGGAGGAAAGTGGGGAGGATACAGAGAGTAGTGATGATGAAGGGAGAACTAGCCCAGTGCCAAGTGTTATACTTGGCCCAGCTAAACTAAGGCTATTGGGGACTGACAATGGGACCATCCCATTGGATCTCCCCAGTGGACTTAACCAGGGGCTTGGGAGGCAAAGGAATCGCTCAGGTGACTCTAATGCTTCTCATGCCTCTAGAGGCTCTCAAGGTCACTCCAGGAAAAGGATGACCTCCCCTCAGAGGAGGGAACATGAGGCCAGAATGCAGGAAGCCCAGCTGAGGATCAGGAAGCAGGAGCTAGAAGTAGCCCTGATGGAAGAAAAACTGAGTAAGGCTAGGCAACCTAGAGAGAGTGAGTCTATACCCACTGGTGGCAGCATTGTCCCTAAGGACAAAGATAGGGTCTTTGATAATAGGAACCTGTCTAAGGTTGTGCCCCCCTACAAAAGTGGGGATGACATCCACAAATGGATAACTGCTCTTGAGAGAGCCTGCAAAGTACAGCAGGTTCCTGAAGACCAGTGGGCAGCAATCCTCTGGCTCTCCTTTGAAGGAAGAGGCAGAGACAGACTCCTCACTGTTAGAGAAGAGGATGTCAGAAATTACAGAGTCCTGAAGAGTGTTCTGGTTGATGGGTTAGGCTTAACCACTGAACAGTACAGGTTAATGTTCAGAGACACCCAAAAGACACAGACTCAGGACTGGTCTGAATACATTGAATGTGCCACTAAGGCTTTGGAGGGTTGGTTGCTGGGAAGTAAGGTATCTGATTTTACAGGATTGTATAATTTGATGATGAGAGAACAGATTTTAAATAACTGTCAAAACCAGCAACTGCATCAACACTTGGTTGACTCTGATCTGACCTCTCCCCAAGAATTGGGAAAGAAGGCAGACAAATGGGTCAGAACCAGGGTTAAGCAAAAGAACCAGAACCAGGGCCAAGGGGGTGATCAGAAGAAAACAGACCAAAAGGTTGGAGATCAGAAATCTAAAGACCAGAAGTCTTCAACGGGGCCCCAAACTACTGCTAAGGAGGGTGGGTCCCAACAACAATCCAAGGGAAAGAAGAAAGAAGGTCAAAAGAAACCCTGGTGCAATCATTGCAAGAATACAACTCACTGGACTAGTGATTGTAAGAAGGGTGGAGCCCCCAACACTGTTGCCCCTAAGGCACCTGCTCCCAGTACTACTGTTAGCAGTGTTGGTCCCCAGACAAAGGGTGTAGTGGGAATCACTATGGGAACTGAAGGAGATTCTGACTTAGACAGAACCCTGACACAGGCAGTCTTGATCTGTGATGGGGACATTGATTTGTCCCTGACTGTGAGCCCCAGTAACCTGGGCAAGTACAGACAGACTCCTTTAATTAACGAAAAAGTGGCTCAAGCCTACAGGGACACATGTGCCAGTGTCACTATGGTGACACCAGGCTTTGTGGACCCTGGACAGTACATACCAGGTGAGAATTACCTGGTGACCAATGCCAGCAATGCCACTACTTCACATAGTGTGGCAGTTGTTAACTTCTCATGGGGAGGGGTAACTGGCCTCAAAAGGGTTGTGGTTAGTGCAGACCTCCCAGTAGAATGTTTGTTGGGCAATGACCTAGAGAGTTCTCTATGGTCAGAAGTGGAGTACAGGACTCATGCAGAGATGTTAGGTATATCATCACATGTCCTTGCTGTGACCAGGTCACAGGCCAAAAAGTGCCTCACTGAACCTCAGGTCTTGGATCCTGGAACAATGGACCAAGCACCTACCAAGAAGAAGAACAGGAGGGTCATGGCTGTGCCTTCCCCCCTGCCTCAGAGTGATGATCAGCCTTCCCAGGAAGCTGATCTAGAGGACCCTGAAGGAACTGTCCCTGAAGAGCTTGAACCTGATCAGGTTGAGTTTCTGGGGACAGGGGGACCTTCAAGGGCTGACTTGAGGCAGGCTCAGTTATCCTGTCCCTCTCTTGAACCCCTCAGACAGCTGGCTGCTGCTGAGGCTGCTGGGAATGCTCAAGGTACCCATAAAGTGTATTGGGATGAAGGGCTCCTTTATTCAGAGGCTAGAGACCCCAAGCCTGGTGCTACCAGGAGGTTCGTTATACCTCTGCAATTTAGGGGCTTCCTTCTTACCTTGGCCCATGATATTCCTTTAGCAGGACACTTAGGCCAGAATAAGACTTGGGACAGGCTTGTCCCTCACTTTCACTGGCCTCATATGAATGAAGACACAAAGGAGTTTTGTCGCTCCTGTGTGACCTGCCAAGCCAGTGGCAAATCAGGTGGCACAACAAAGGCCCCCCTAATACCACTACCTGTGGTGGGGGTCCCCTTTGAAAGAGTGGGAATAGATATAGTGGGTCCCATGGATCCTCCCACCGCATCTGGGCACAGATTTATACTGGTGGTAGTGGATCATGCCACCAGGTATCCAGAGGCAATTCCCCTTAGGACCACTACAGCTCCTGTTGTGGCCAGGGCCCTGCTGGGAGTATTCTCCAGAGTGGGGTTTCCTAAGGAGGTAGTATCTGACAGAGGTACCAACTTTATGTCAGGATACTTGACAGCTATGTGGAAGGAATGTGGTGTCAACTACAAGTTCACCACCCCTTATCACCCACAATGCAATGGGCTTGTTGAGAGATTCACCAATACCCTAAAGGGTATGATCAAAGGATTACCTGAAAAGCTCAGGCGAAGATGGGACATCCTTCTACCCTGCCTTCTTTTTGCTTACAGAGAAGTCCCACAAAAAGGAGTTGGCTACAGCCCCTTTGAATTGTTGTTTGGGCACCCTGTAAGAGGCCCACTGTGTTTAGTGAAGGAAGGATGGGAGTTACCTCTCAAAAAGCCTAAACAAGACATAGTGGACTATGTACTTGGTCTCCGCTCCAGGATGGCTGAGTATATGGAGAAGGCATCCAAAAACCTTGAGGCAAGCCAGGCCTTACAGAAAGCTTGGCATGACCAAAAGGCTGTCTTGGTTGAGTTTCAGCCAGGACAGAAGGTATGGGTGTTGGAGCCAGTGGCCCCAGCAGCACTCCAAGACAAATGGTCTGGACCCCATACAATCCTGGAAAAGAAGGGAGAGGTCACCTACTTGGTGGACCTAGGAACTCCCAGGAGTCCCCACAGGGTACTCCATGTTAACAGGCTTAAAGCATATGTTGACAGGGCAGACATGGGCTTGCTCATGGCTACAGATGAGGGACAGGAGGAAGAGAGTGACCCTCTCCCAGACCTGTTGTCTCAGAACCCTGAAGATGGCTCAGTTGAAGGAGTGACCCTTGGAGGCAACCTCACTGCCCATCAGCAGACTGAATGTAGACAGGTTCTACAATCATTTTCACATATGTTTTCCTTGATACCTAGTCAAACTGACTGGTGTACCCATGTGGTGGACACTGGTGACAGTCTGCCTGTAAAGAACAAGCTTTACAGACAACCTGACCACGTCAGGGACTGTATAAAGGCTGAGGTACATAAAATGCTGGAATTAGGTGTCATTGAACCCTCAGAGAGCTCCTGGGCTAGCCCAGTGGTTCTGGTCCCCAAACCTCACACCAAAGATGGCAAGAGAGAGATGAGGTTCTGTGTGGACTACAGGGGTCTCAATGCTGTCACCAGGACAGATGCACACCCTATTCCAAGGGCAGATGAGCTCATAGACAAACTAGCTTCTGCAAAGTTTTTGAGCACATTTGACTTGACAGCTGGCTATTGGCAAATCAGATTAGCTGAGGAGTCTAAGGCCAAAACAGCATTTTCAACCCCAGGTGGGCACTACCAGTTTGTGGTGATGCCCTTTGGTCTGAAGAATGCACCTGCCACCTTTCAAAGGCTGGTGAACCAAGTCCTTACTGGGTTGGATGACTTTTGCGCAGCATATCTTGATGACATTGCTGTCTTTAGCTCCACCTGGGAGGATCACCTGATCCACCTGAAGAAGGCTCTTGAGGCTCTGCAAAGGGCAGGCCTCACTATCAAGGCTACTAAGTGCCAGATAGGGCAGAGTAAGGTTGTATATTTGGGCCACCTTGTAGGTGGAGGCCAAGTTCAACCACTGGAGAGTAAGATACAATCCATCAAGGACTGGTCTCCTCCAACCACCCAGACTCAAGTTCGAGCTTTCTTGGGCTTGACTGGGTACTACAGGAAGTTTGTTAAGAACTATGGGTCCATTATGACTCCTCTTAATGATCTGACATCCAAGAAGATGCCCAAAAAGGTTCAGTGGACAGTAAGCTGTCAAAAGGCATTTGATGACCTGAAGGAGGCCATGTGTTCTGCACCTATCCTGAAAAGTCCTGACTACTCCAAAGAGTTTATTGTCCAAACAGATGCTTCTGAGTTGGGTGTGGGAGCTGTGCTGTCACAACTTAATGTAGATGGTCAAGACCAACCCATTGCTTTTATTAGCAGAAGGTTGACCCCCAGAGAGAAGAATTGGTCAGCTATTGAGAGGGAGGCCTTTGCTGTGGTGTGGGCCCTGAAGAAGCTGAGGCCATACTTGTTTGGCACTCACTTCAAGATTCAGACCGACCATAAGCCCCTCTTGTGGCTAAATCAGATGAAGGGTGAAAACCCCAAACTGCTTAGGTGGTCCATTTCCCTACAGGGGATGGACTTTACAGTGGAGCACCGGCCAGGTACTGACCATGGGAATGCAGATGGTCTCTCCAGGTACTTCCACTTAGGACATGAAGACGAGACTGGTCAAGGCTAGTTTAATGTCCCTGCGTTTGGGGGGGGGGTTGTGTAGGAGAGTAGGGTCTGCTATCCTATGGTTACCCCAAATTTTTGCTTTTTGCTTCACTGGTTTTTGACATATTGAGGCTGTGGGCCTGCTAATCAGACCCCCAGCCTGCTGTTCTCTCTACTAAATTTAAACTATGCACCCTAGGTGCATAACCAATTGGAAGTGGATCACCCTGTCAGCCCCTGTACCAGTGTACACTAGGTACCCAGGGCATTGGTGTACCCAAGGCCTGCCAGGGGCTGAAGCATGTATTATGCCACCCCAGGCTTGGCCTAACAATTTGACACAACTGGCTGATCCTTCAGCTGGGGTAAGTTGGTGTAATCACCTCTTACTTAGGTGTAGTATACCTATACCTAACCTTAAATGGGACACCTGGTAACCTATAAGTCACTCCTATGGCAGGCCTTAACAATCCTGAAGGCAGAGTGCTTGGTTCCATGTGAGATGGTGCTCTGGCATGAGCTGAGCCTGTCTGCAGTGGTCGGAACAACTTCCTTCTACTGTTTCCAGATATCGTCATACCATATACTCTTAAGCGCATTATGAACCTCGCGGTTAAATGCTATCTTTGGTTTGGCTTTATCAAAACATGTCGAGTAAGGTGTCATACGAATTGGAATACTAACCCCTCGCCAATTCTGGCGACGGGGTTAGCATTCCACCCTTCTAGAGGGACACGACATGTACAGTACCTGAAACCCGGGTAAAATCAGACATAGCCTCAGCTCCACAAAATGGATGCTGCCACCACAGACACAAGTCTGCCCTCCTGCTGCTGGGAGTCCTTCCAGCTTGGGAGGTGTGGACAAAGGGTTTCCTGCCAGGGGAGGTGCATGCACCACCCCAGACAGGATTTTGTGTATTGGTCAGGTAGGGCTTGTAAGAAACCAGACATGCCTGTGGCTCACAAGGAGCCTCGGTGCATATGCCAGTTCAAACCGGTCCTGGGGCATACCAGTCCCGGGCCTGGGGCTAGCTGGACAAAGGATTGGGGGTGTAACCACCCCCCTTCCTGGTCCCACCCATAGGGAGGGACCTAGCAGGTAGTCCGGCCCCTAGAATCCGCTTAAAGGTAGGAGCTGTGTCCTAAGACTTCAGACATCCTGGAATCAACTTGAAACTAAGAAGAAGACGGGAACTTCGACATTCTGCTGCACAGAAGACTGAAGGAAATCTCCCCTGTGGTCAGGGAGTGACCACCTTGCTAACGCAAGCACCATCCAGCGAATCAACATCTGCTTTGCCGCCGCCTCCCGCCGGAGCCCGAGCCCAGAGACTGACAAGACCTGGACCTCCAGACCTCTCACCGCCCGATCCACAGTCCCTGAAAAGAAGAGACCCGTGGAGGCAACGAGACACGTGGAGCCAGCCATCTTGGAACGACGACGACAAGCTGCAAGCGCAACAACCGAGGCTCCCTCCAAGTTGTGCTTTGGGATCTGAGAAGCCTAACCCTCGAGCAGCATCTGCACCAAAGGTGAGACTCCAGCATCTCCACGATCTGCGTGGGGCCCTTCTGCGTTTTGCCACTCGACACGCCTAACCGGTTTCTGGCCCGCTGGCTAGTAGCCATCTTGGCGACGAACTTTACAAAATACACCACTGGTCTGGTTGCTCCAGACTGGCCCTTGCTCCCCTCCAAAGGAGCAGTCCCTCTGACCTTGCTGGTCAGAACCATCAGCTTATTTCATCTCCTACAACAATTGCTTTTGCCAAGGCTTGTTTGCTTTGATCAAGTTGCCGACACCGCCGACAGCGAGAGCCTGCGTGGGACAGCTTGTGAACTGACTCCTGGACGTCGTTGACCTCCAGGGACCACGTGGCTGCAGAGACAAGCTACACCTTTTTTCCTGTTTGCACCCGACATTGCCTGGTACCCACCTGGTGCCACGCTGGTCACTGGCTAGTGACTGTGAACACTGTCCCCTCTGCTTACAGGTCTTCAACATCTCCGATCCACTCTTGGATCCACCGCATCTCTCCCGGACCGACCGCCTGCAGCATCTTTGTCCACAGGCTCCACGGAACAGATAGAAGAAACCCGACGCACTTCGAGGCCTATGCACCCGCTTCCTGTGGGTGAGGTAAAGCTGGCACTCCTGTGCCCAAGTGTAGTATTACATCTCTAGTGCCTGTGTTCCAAATCTTGAGTTCCTAGTCCATCCGGAAGATCCTTTTTGCAGTAACTTTGTACTTTTTACGCACCCATTGAAACCTATGGGAGCACGCGTGTGACTATTTGCTCTGCACACGCCACCCGTGGACCTCCTGGTCACTAACTGAAGTTAGCTCCTTGTAGGCCCAGCGATTCTAGAGGCCCTAGGCCTTTTCCCTTTTCTGTTCGTGGTACTTATACCACTATTTTAGTATATGGTTCGAGCGGCCACCAGGGCCTATCCATATAAAGTGCAACTTCTGTGTATTCTACTGTAATCTTGTTTGACGATTTGTGCTCCTGTGCTCATAAAGAGACTAGGGTTACTTTGAGAAATAAATACATATATATTTTGAATATATATCTGTGTGGTGTCCTTTCATTGGTATAAAAGGGGGTTGCATTTGGTAAAACAGCTGGCTTAACACGCTTCACGAGTTTAGCCTCAAAGACTGCTTAGCCTACGCTACCACTAGGGCAGCTAGTCCGAAAAGGTTGACTTACAACCACACCATAAGGGTTGCTTGGCATGGTACAAGGTGGTCACTTTAACTAGTGAACATCATATACCAGGCCAACTTCTCACAGTGGAGTAAAGTGGAGTGTGTGGAGTGGAGTGTGTGGAGTGGAGGGTGTTGAGTGGAGTGTGTGGATTGGAGTGTGTGGATTGGAGTGTATGGAGTGGAGTGTGTAGAATGTGTGGAGCGGTGTATGTGGAGTGTGTGGAGTGTGTGGAGTGGAATGGAGTGAGTGAAGTGGAGTGGAGTGGAGGGTGCGGAGTGGAGTGTGTGGATCGGAGTGTGTGGATTGGAGTGTGTGAAGTGGAGGTGTGGAGTGGATGTGTGTGGAGTGGAGTGTGTGGAGTGGAGGTGTGTGGAGTGCAGTGGAATGTGTGGAGTGGAGTGTGCGGAGTGGAGTGTATGGAGTGGAGTGCGTGAAGTGAGTGGAGTGTGTGGAGTGTGTGGAGTGGAGTTTGTGGAGTGTGTGGAGTGGAGTGGACTGTGTGGAGTGGAGTGTGTGGAGTGGAGTGTGTGGAGTGGAGTGTGTGGAGTGTGTAGAGTGGAGTCTGTGGAGTGGAGTATGGAGTGTGTGGAGTGGAGTGTGGAGTGTGTGGAGTGGAGTGTGTGGAGTGGAGTGGAGTGTGTGGAGTGGAGTCAAGAGTGTGGAGTGGAGTGTGTGGAGTGGAGTGTGTGGAGTGGAGTGTGTAGAGTGTGTGGAGTGGAGTGGAGTGGAGTATGTGGAGTGTGGAGTGGAGTGGAGTGTGTGGAGTGGAGTGGAGTGTATGGAGTGGAGTGTGTGGAGTGGAGTGTGTGGAGTGGAGTGTGTGGAGTGGAGTGGAGTGTGTGGAGTGGAGCGTGTGGAGTGGAGTGTGTGGAGTGGAGTGTGTGGAGTGAAGTGGAGCATGTATAGTGTGTGGAGTGGAGTGTGTGGAGTGGAGTGTGTGGATTGGAGTGGAGTGTGTGGAGTGGAGTGTGTGGGGTAGAGTTGAGTGTGTGGAGTGGAGTGGAGTTTGTGGAGTGGAATGAGTGGAGTGTGTGGAGTGGAGTGTGTGGAGTGGAGTGTGTAGAGTGGAGTGTGTGGAGTGGAGTGTGTGGAGTGGATTGTGTGGAGTGGAGTGTGTGGAGTGGAGTGTGTGGAGTGGAGTGTGTGGTGTGGTGTGGAGTTGAGTGTGTGGTGTGCAATGGAGTGTGTGGAGTGGAGTGTGTGGAGTGGAGTATGTGGAGTGGAGTGTGTGGAGTGTGTGGAGTGGAGTGGAGTGGAGTGTGTGGAGTGGTTGTGTGGAGTGGAGTGTGTGGAGTAGAGTGGAGTGTGTGGAGTGGAGTGGAGTGGAGTGGAGTGGAGTGGAGTGTGTGGAGTGTGTGGAGTGGAGTGGTATGTGTGGAGTGGAGTGGAGTGTGTGGAGTGGAGTGGATTATGAGTAGTGGAGTGTGTGGAGTTGAGTGGAGTATGGTGGAGTGTGTGGAGTGGAGTGTGTAGAGAGTGTGGAGTGGAGTATGTGGAGTGTGTGGAGTGTGTGGAATGGAGTGGAGAGGAGTGGAGTGAGTGGAGTGAGTGAGTGGAGTGGAGTGTGTGGGAGTAGAGTGTGTGGAGTAGAGTGTGTGGAGTGGAGTGTGTGGAGTGGAGTTTGTGAAATGGAGTGTGTGGAGTGGAATGGAATATGTGGAGTGTGTGGAGTGGAGTGTGGAGTGGAGTCTGTAGAGTGGAGTATGGAGAGTGTGGAGTGGAGTGGAGTGTGGAGTGTGTGGAGTGGAGTGGAGTATAGTAGAGTGTATGGAGTGGAGTCAAGAGTGTGGAGTGGTGTGTGTGGAGTGGAGTGGAGTGTGTAGAGTGTGTGGAGTGGAGTGTGTGGAGTGTGTGGAGTGGAGTGGAGTGTGTGGATTGGAATGAAGTGTGTGGAGTGGAGTGTGTGGAGTGGAGTGTGTGGAGTGGAGTGGAGTGTGTGGAGTGGAGTATGAGTAGTGGAGTGTGTGGAGTAGAGTGGAGTGTCTGGAGTGGAATGGATTATGTGGAGTGTGTGGAGTGGAGTGTGGAGTGTGTGGAGTGGAGTGGAGTATGGAGAGTGTGGAGTGGAGTGGAGTGTAGAGTGTGTGGAGTGGAATGGAGTAGAGTGGAGTGTGTGGAGTGGAGTGTGTGGAGTGGAGTGTGTGGTGTGGTGTGGAGTTGAGTGGGTGGTGTGCAATGGAGTGTATGGAGTGGAGTGTGTGGAGTGGAGTATGTGGAGTGGAGTGTGTGGAGTGGAGTGTGTGGAGTGGAGTGGAGTGGAGTGTGTGGAGTGGTTGTGTGGAGTGGAGTGTGTGGAGTAGAGTGGAGTGTGTGAAGTGGAGTGGAGTGGAGTGTGTGGAGTGGAGTGGTATGTGTGGAGTGGAGTGGAGTGTGTGGAGTGGAGTGGATTATGAGTAGTGGAGTGTGTGGAGTAGAGTGGAGTGTGGTGGAGTGTGTGGAGTGGAGTGTGTAGAGAGTATGGAGTGGAGTATGTGGAGTGTGTGGAGTGTGTGGAATGGAGTGGAGTGGAGTGAGTGGAGTGGAATGAGTGGAGTGGAGTGTGTGGAGTAGAGTGTGTGGAGTGGAGTGTGTGGAGTGGAGTTTGTGAAATGGAGTGTGTGGAGTGGAATGGAATATGTGGTGTGTGTGGAGTGGAGTGTGGAGTGGAGTCTGTGGAGTGGAGTATGGAGAGTGTGGAGTGGAGTGGATTGTGGAGTGTGTGGAGTGGAGTGGAGTATAGTAGAGTGTATGGAGTGGAGTCAAGAATGTGGAGTGGAGTGTGTGGGTGTGGAGTGTGTGGAGTGGAGTGGAGTGTGTAGAGTGTGTAGAGTGGAGTGTGTGGAGTGTGTGGAGTGGAGTGGAGTGTGTGGATTGGAGTGGAGTGTGTGGAGTGGAGTGTGTGGAGTGGAGTGGAGTGTGTAGAGTGGAGTATGAGTAGTGGAGTGTGTGGAGTAGAGTGGAGTGTGTGGAGTGGAGTGGAGTGTGTGGAGTGGAGTGTGTAGAGAGTGTGGAGTGGAGTATGTGGAGTGTGTGGAGTGTGTGGAATGGAGTGGAGTTGGTGGAGTGAGTGGAGTGGAGTGAGTGGAGTGGTGGTGTAGAGTGTGTGGAGGGGAGTGTGTGGAGTAGAGTGTGTGGAGTGGAGTGTGTGGAGTAGAGTTTGTGAAATGGAGTGTGTGAAGTGGAATGGATTATGTGGAGTGTGGTGGAGTGGAGTGAGGAGTGTGTGGAGTGGGTGTTTGGAGTGGAGTATGGAGAGTGTGGAGTAGAGTGTGGAGTGTGTGGAGTGGAGTGGAGTAGAGTGGAGTGTATGGAGTGGAGTCAAGAGTGTGGAGTGGAGTGTTTGGAGTAGAGTGTGTGGAGTGGAGTGGAGTGTGTATAGTGTGTGGAAGTGGAGTGTGTGGAGTGTGTGGAGCGGAGTGGAGTGTGTGGATTGGAGTGCAGTGTGTGGAGTGGAGTGTGTGGAGTGGAGTGTGTGGAGGGTGTGGAGTGGAGTGCGTGGAGTGGAGTGTGTGGAGGGGAGTGGAGTGTGTAGAGTGTGTGGAGTGGAGTGGAGTGTGTGGAGTGGAGTGGAGTATGTGGATTGGAGTGGAGTGTGTGGAGTGGAGTGAAGTGTGTGGAGTGGAGTGTGTGGAGTGGAGTGTGTGGAGTGGAGTAGAGTGTGTGGAGTGGAGTGGAGCGTGTGAAGTGGAGTGTGTGGAGTGGAGTGTGTGGAGTGAAGTGGAATGTGTAGATTGTGTGGAGTGGAGTGTGTGGAGTGTGTGGAGTGTGTGGAGTGTGTGGAGTGGAGTGGAGTGTGTGGATTGGAGTGGAGTGGAGTGGAGTACGTGGAGTGGAGTGTGTGGGGTAGAGTTGAGTATGTGGAGTGGAGTGGAGTGTGTGGAGTGGAGTGTGTGGAGTGGATTGTGTGGAGTGTGCGGAGTAGAGTGGAGTGTGTGGAGTGGAGTATGTGGAGTGGAGTGGAGTGCGTGGAGTGGAGTGTGTGGAGTGGAGTGTGTGGTGTGGTGTGGAGTCGAATGTGTGGTGTGCAATGGAGTGTGTGGAGTGGAGTGTGTGGAGTGGAGTATGTGGAGTGGAGTGTGTAGAGTGGAGTGTGTGGAGTGGAGTGGAGTGTGTGGAGTGGAGTGCCTGGAGTGGAGTGTGTGGAGTGTGTAGAGCTGAGTGTGTGGAGTAGAGTGGAGTGTGTGGAGTGGAGTGGAGTGGAGTGGAGTGTGTGGAGTGGAGTGGGGTGTGTGGAGTGGAGTGTGTGGAGTGGAGTGGAGTGGAGTATGAGTAGTGGAGTGTGTGGAGTAGAGTGGAGTGTGTGGAGTGGAGTGGAGTGTGTGGAGTGGAGTGTGTAGAGAGTGTGGAGTGGAGTATGTGGAGTGTGTGGAGTGTGTGGAATGGAGTGGAGTGAAGTGGAGTGAGTGGAGTGGAGTGAGTGGAGTGTGTGGAGTGGAGTGTGTGGAGTAGAGTGTGTGGAGTGGAGTGTGTGGAGTGGAGTTTGTGAAATGGAGTGTGTGGAGTGGAATGGACTATGTGGAGTGTGTGGAGTGTGTGGAGTGAAGTGTGGAGTGTGTGGAGTGGAATCTGTGGAGTGGAATATGGAGGTGTGGAGTGGAGTGGAGTGTGGAGTGTGCGAAGTGGAGTAGAGTGGAGTGTATGGAGTGGAGTGTGTGGAGTGGAGTGTGTGGAGTGTGTAGAGGTGTGGAGTGGAGTGTGTGGAGTGTGTGGAGTGGAGTGGAGTGTGTGGATTGGAGTGGAGTGTGTGGAGTGGAGTGTGTGGAGTGGAGTGTGTGGAGTGGAGTGTGTGGAGTGGAGTGTGTGGAGTAGAGTGTGTGGAGTAGTGTGGAGTGGTGTGGAGTGGAGTGTGTGGAGGTAGAGTATGTGGGGTGTGTAGAGTGTGTAGAGTGTGTGGAGTGGAGTGGAGTGTGTGGTGTTGAGTGGAGTATGTGGAGTGGAGTGTGTGGAGTGGAGTGTGTGGAGTGGAATGAGTGGAGTGTGTGGAGTGTGTGGAGTGGAGTGTGCGGAGTGGAGTGTGTGGTGTGGTGTGAAGTTGAGTGTGTGGTGTGCAATGGAGTGTGTGGAGTGGAGTGTGTAGAGTGGAGTGTGTGGAGTGGAGTGTGTGGAGTGGATTGTGTGGAGTGGAGTGTGTGGAGTGGAGTGTGTGGGAGTGGAGTGTGTGGAGTGGAGTGTGTGGAGTGTGTGGAGTAGAGTGGAGTGTGTGGAGTGGTGTGGAGTGGAGTGTGTGGAGGGGAGTGGAGTGTGTAGAGTGTGTGGAGTGGAGTGGAGTGTGTGGAGTGGAGTGGAGTATGTGGATTGGAGTGGAGTGTGTGGAGTGCAGTGAAGTGTGTGGAGTGGAGTGTGTGGAGTGGAGTGTGTAGAGTGGAGCGTGTGAAGTGGAGTGTGTGGAGTGGAGTGTGTGGAGTGAAGTGGAGCATGTAGATTGTGTGGAGTGGAGTGTGTGGAGTGTATAGAGTGGAGTGGAGTGTGTGGATTGGAGTGGAGTGGTGAGTGGGTGAGTGTGTGGGGTAGAGTTGAGTATGTGGAGTGGAGTGGAGTGTGTGGAGTAGAGTGTGTGGAGTGGAGTGTGTGGAGTGGAGTGTGTG
>NW_028187883.1:0-15362 GCF_964204655.1 Triturus cristatus | reverse complement strand
TTGCTCCGGACTACAGGGTGACGTCATAATGGCCGTGTCTGTAGTTCCTCAAGGTTACGATGATATCAACTAAATTGTATTTGATTTAGTTGCGTGACAGGAAACAACAGCAGGGCAGTGTCTATTATATATTGTTAACAAAGCCTGTCAATTTTCAAAAACATAATTGTGCTGGCTGGAAAAAGCTCATTGAAACGAACTAACAAGACTACAGAATGACATCATAATGGCCGCTGGTGTAGTCCGTTTTGGTTAGCTATAAAGTATGTGCGTGCTTTGTATCGAATATTCCAGAGGAAAAACAAAGTGAGCTGTTGAGGTGTAAAAGCGTGTGTCTACAACTATCAATAAGTACCTCTCTGAGCCTGCAGTATCTCTCATTGTTAATCGAAAATCAAGTAATTTCAGATATAAAGACATATCAGTGATGAAGGTATAAAGAACTGCAAAATTGCATTCACAGAGTAGGCTTGAGTTATTCGATGGCCATCTCTGGACAAGGACTCGCACTACGAATAGTGAGTGTATAAAAAAAATGAGCGAGTCTTGATGTTAGATATTGAGAACGTGTTGGTAATGATCAGAGGATTATGCAAAATGTCAAAAACAATTTAGATGCATATGGGGAAGCAAGCAGATACCCAAATAATAGAGTATACTCTGAAAGGACACCAGATATATTCATAGGGTAGTCCAAGGAATTTCATCATTCAAACCCCTCACATCGCTCTGTAGTTTGAACACCCATTTCTGTTCTATCACAAATAGGTATTTAGTGATGTCAACAATATGTGATGGTATCAATGGTTTTTCGAGCACTGTCCAAGAAAAATCATCTGCTGTATGATTTGATCAACGAAATGTCTGGTAAGTTTAGTCGTTGATCTTCTGCACCTGAAGGAACTCTTATGTTCTACCATACGAGTCCGCACTCTCCGAGTTGTCATACCTACATACTTGTATAGGCAGGGGACACGTAATAAGGTAGATCAAATTGTCACTGTTGCAGTTGGTAAACCTCTAAGGCAGCCAGGGTCTGTCGTACCATATCTATAGAGGTAGTGTGTTTCGTTTGTGGACAAACAGAGCAGTTGCCACAGGGGAAATGGCCAGCCACTGCCGGGAGTTCCCAGAGTGTGCCTACTGATCTCTGGGGCAAAGTTTTAGGGCGGGTATGTACTAACCGGTCCCGTATGTTACTAGACCTCTTAAAAGAGAACAGAGGGGTTGCCAAGGATCTGTCACAAGAAGACAGAATCCGCCAATGTTTCCTTACGCTTTTTTGTATTTTATTCGCCATTGTACTGAATGTAGTGACAAAGGTCATGCGTTCTAGAGTAGGTTTCTCAGTTGCAGGTTCCAGAAGTGCTTCGCGATGATTATTAGTGGCCCGCTTGAAAGAGCGTTTCACTAGCCGGGGAGGATAGTGTCTCGAGATCAATTGTTCAGTGAGGACCTCAGCATGTTTTTTGAAAGTATTCACAGTTGAGCAGTTCCTGCGGACCCGCAGGAAACTGTCCAAAAGGTAAGTTGTCCCTCAACGATTTCGGGTGTTGACTGTCATACCTTAGTAAGGAATTACGAGACATTGGTTTCCGATAGAGCTCACTTTCAAGACCTGTGGGTGTAACAAAAATGGACAGGTCTAAAAAGGCTAGCCTACTATCATTGATCTCAACTGTGAACTTTAAGAACTGATTTCTCGTATTCAGCCATTGATGAAAAAGAAGAATAGACGCACGATCTCCTCTCCAGACCACTAACACATCATCAATATAGCGTTTCCACAGTCGGATGGAATCAAGAAACGGATTGGTGGAATTAAAGATGTGTTGCTGTTCATAGGAGTGGACATAAAGATTGGCCAGGCTCGGCGCAAAAATACTGCCCATACTGGTCCCGGAAACTTGGAGGTAGATCTGGTCTTCAAATTTAAAGAAATTGTCTTTCATGGCAAGTTTGGCAAGTGCCATAATAAAGTGTACAGGGGTAATGGAATCCAAATCGGTCTCTAGTAGGATAGTGGATATTGTGTCCAAAGTCTCATCCTGGGGGATGGAGGTGTAAAGCGCCTCAACATCAAAAGAGACTAACAGATCCGTACTAGTGTCAAAATCGATGGTAGGTAACAGACGTAGTACGTCCTTCGTGTCCTTGAGATACGTGGGCATCTTGCTGACAATGGGTCTCAAGAAATGGTCCACGAAGGTGGAAAGAGGTTCCAGTATAGACCCTTGGCCCGAAATGATGGGTCTGCCAGGCGGTGGTCTTTGTGCCTTGTGTATCTTCGGTAAGATATAGAAGTACGGCATGATGGGAAATTTGGTTTGTAAGAATTGGGATTCTTTAGCTGTAATCCAACCTTCGCAGAGTGCTTCCTCTGCCATATCACTAATAGTGCGCTGTAGTCTATTAGTGGGATCTTCCGCCAATGGTAGGTAGAAGCGGCGGTCTTCCAATTGTCTCAAGCATTCAGTTCTGTAATCGGATGTGTTTAGAATCACTATGGCACCGCCCTTGTCCGCTGGTTTTATAGTGATCAAAGTGTCTGCGGACAAATCTCGAAGGGCCCTTTGTTCACCCAAGGGTAAGTTAGTGTATGAGGATTTATGACTCGTAGAGAGTAAGGTGACATCTCTTTTCACTGCTTCCTCAAAGGTTAGAACAGCCGGCGGAACCGTATGACTGGGGGGATTAAACACTGAGCGTTTCTTGAGGCCAGTGTTCATATCGGTGTCTTCCAATTCGGTCAGTTCTTTATCTTTGAAAAAGTAATGCAGTCTCAATTTACGAAAGAAACGTGCCAATTCGCACTGTATCTGAAAGGGATCGCCGTCAAAGGTGGTGACAAATCCGAGACCTCTATTCAAAACTGATTCTTCATCCTTGGTGAATGTCTTAGAGCTAAGATTGACAATCAGGTCTGATGGGGGCTGTCTGTCGGAGGAATGTTCCTCTGTGTCTGACTGCGGGTCCCCATGTGTGGGCCTGTTTGAGGGTCCCAGTGGACCTGGGACCGTTGGTTTCTTCTTCTGCCTCTCGACCTGGGGGGGCCTAATCCTAAAAAAGGATGCGAGTTTGGGTCAGATGGAAAACCTTGAAAGGGTGCCATTGGTGGTTGAAAAGGGTGTGGGGGATAATTCCACGGTGTTGGAGGCCACCACTGCTGGAATTGGGGCATGGACTGTCCCCTATAGCTGTTGAACCGATTGAATCTGCCCCTCCCTCTTGGTGGTTGTTTGAATGAGCCTTGACCCTCTGAGTCACTATCCTCCGTGCTGGATCCCGAATAAGTAGACCCGAATCTCTTGCCATTATTCCGGAATTCAGGAGGAGAGTAATTCTCACTGGTGTATGGGTAGACTGTCTCATGTTTAAATTTGGCCAGGTCTTTCTTAAATTTCTCAATTTTTGAGAGTAAGATGGAATCTTTAAACTCTTTGTTGTTTTTATTGGATTCTTCCTGATTTTTACGAAAGAGACTGGCAGTGATGGTTGTTTTTATTTGAGATTCTAAGAGCTGTATTTCAATCAAGATAGAATCTGCGACCTTTTTGGCAGTACTGATAATGGCTGAAACATGTCGACCTTTATATGGCAGTCATTTGTTTAATTCTGCCTTTCTGCACTGTTGTTTTAATTAGGATGCGAGACACGTAATAAATTGATAGTGTTTTCTCGCAATTCTATTTTAATACACCACTTCACTGTTAGCACTGCACTCCTGTCAATTATTCTATCATCCAACTATGGTTTGTTTTTCCATTCCAATCCCTTGACAACCTTGGCCTACTAATGAGTGTAATCTTTTCATTCAGATGTTCTCTATGATCAAGAGAAGCATCTCGATTTGGATTGGACAACCTGATGATAAGACTGATCACATCGATAATTGATGGGTATCCGATCATTCCGCTCCTAGATTCACTCCCGATTGCATCTGGTTGTCTCTTCTTTCTGTTCCTCTTACTCCTTTCACTTGTTTTGTTCTTTGGGACTTTTTTAGCCCGTTTCTCATTACTTTTCTGCTTAGCAAGCAGGATCTGACTAGACCCCCAGTTCTATGTTTTGTTTGTTTACAATATGGATTTAGGGGATTAGAACTGTGGCAGGTCACTAAAATTTCCCTTAGACCCTACAAAAAATCTTCATAGTGCCTAGTTATTGAGCAGCTTACCAGCTGCGGGTCTGTGCATACATACATTTTTCTATACCTCTAGGATAGAACACACTGAACTTACAAATAGTGAGTTTTTTCTTTCTTCGATTTTTCCACTTTATGTGTCTGTCATCCTATTGTCCCCCGCTGTTTACTTGTTTTGTGCCAAAATGGCCGAATGTGGCGGCTTAGCATATGATGATGCTACTCTACAATCCATTCTTGATAATACTCCCAGTATTTTAGATTTACCCACCACTTCCTCTGGAAGTGCTGTTGATGAATGGGGTAAGATCTTGATTCTGAAGAAATCACATTCCCGTTCCTCGATCCATGGTGCCATTATGGCAGAATACCTAAGGGCCAACTGTGCACCCCCAGGCTTAATAGTCACAAATGCTCCACGTCTGTTCCTTACAGACAAGGGATTTCTAAAAGATTGGTCCCTGATAGCCTGGCGTTGTACGCGTGACTGGCTCATACTGATTATCAGTACTGCCAAAAAGGTCGCAGATTCTATCTTGATTGAAATACAGCTCTTAGAATCTCAAATAAAAACAACCATCACTGCCAGTCTCTTTCGTAAAAATCAGGAAGAATCCAATAAAAACAACAAAGAGTTTAAAGATTCCATCTTACTCTCAAAAATTGAGAAATTTAAGAAAGACCTGGCCAAATTTAAACATGAGACAGTCTACCCATACACCAGTGAGAATTACTCTCCTCCTGAATTCCGGAATAATGGCAAGAGATTCGGGTCTACTTATTCGGGATCCAGCACGGAGGATAGTGACTCAGAGGGTCAAGGCTCATTCAAACAACCACCAAGAGGGAGGGGCAGATTCAATCGGTTCAACAGCTATAGGGGACAGTCCATGCCCCAATTCCAGCAGTGGTGGCCTCCAACACCGTGGAATTATCCCCCACACCCTTTTCAACCACCAATGGCACCCTTTCAAGGTTTTCCATCTGACCCAAACTCGCATCCTTTTTTAGGATTAGGCCCCCCCAGGTCGAGAGGCAGAAGAAGAAACCAACGGTCCCAGGTCCACTGGGACCCTCAAACAGGCCCACACATGGGGACCCGCAGTCAGACACAGAGGAACATTCCTCCGACAGACAGCCCCCATCAGACCTGATTGTCAATCTTAGCTCTAAGACATTCACCAAGGATGAAGAATCAGTTTTGAATAGAGGTCTCGGATTTGTCACCACCTTTGACGGCGATCCCTTTCAGATACAGTGCGAATTGGCACGTTTCTTTCGTAAATTGAGACTGCATTACTTTTTCAAAGATAAAGAACTGACCGAATTGGAAGACACCGATATGAACACTGGCCTCAAGAAACGCTCAGTGTTTAATCCCCCCAGTCATAAGGTTCCGCCGGCTGTTCTAACCTTTGAGGAAGCAGTGAAAAGAGATGTCACCTTACTCTCTACGAGTCATAAATCCTCATACACTAACTTACCCTTGGGTGAACAAAGGGCCCTTCGAGATTTGTCCGCAGACACTTTGATCACTATAAAACCAGCGGACAAGGGCGGTGCCATAGTGATTCTAAACACATCCGATTACAGAACTGAATGCTTGAGACAATTGGAAGACCGCCGCTTCTACCTACCATTGGCGGAAGATCCCACTAATAGACTACAGCGCACTATTAGTGATATGGCAGAGGAAGCACTCTGCGAAGGTTGGATTACAGCTAAAGAATCCCAATTCTTACAAACCAAATTTCCCATCATGCCGTACTTCTATATCTTACCGAAGATACACAAGGCACAAAGACCACCGCCTGGCAGACCCATCATTTCGGGCCAAGGGTCTATACTGGAACCTCTTTCCACCTTCGTGGACCATTTCTTGAGACCCATTGTCAGCAAGATGCCCACGTATCTCAAGGACACGAAGGACGTACTACGTCTGTTACCTACCATCGATTTTGACACTAGTACGGATCTGTTAGTCTCTTTTGATGTTGAGGCGCTTTACACCTCCATCCCCCAGGATGAGACTTTGGACACAATATCCACTATCCTACTAGAGACCGATTTGGATTCCATTACCCCTGTACACTTTATTATGGCACTTGCCAAACTTGCCATGAAAGACAATTTCTTTAAATTTGAAGACCAGATCTACCTCCAAGTTTCCGGGACCAGTATGGGCAGTATTTTTGCGCCGAGCCTGGCCAATCTTTATGTCCACTCCTATGAACAGCAACACATCTTTAATTCCACCAATCCGTTTCTTGATTCCATCCGACTGTGGAAACGCTATATTGATGATGTGTTAGTGGTCTGGAGAGGAGATCGTGCGTCTATTCTTCTTTTTCATCAATGGCTGAATACGAGAAATCAGTTCTTAAAGTTCACAGTTGAGATCAATGATAGTAGGCTAGCCTTTTTAGACCTGTCCATTTTTGTTACACCCACAGGTCTTGAAAGTGAGCTCTATCGGAAACCAATGTCTCGTAATTCCTTACTAAGGTATGACAGTCAACACCCGAAATCGTTGAGGGACAACTTACCTTTTGGACAGTTCCTGCGGGTCCGCAGGAACTGCTCAACTGTGAATACTTTCAAAAAACATGCTGAGGTCCTCACTGAACAATTGATCTCGAGACACTATCCTCCCCGGCTAGTGAAACGCTCTTTCAAGCGGGCCACTAATAATCATCGCGAAGCACTTCTGGAACCTGCAACTGAGAAACCTACTCTAGAACGCATGACCTTTGTCACTACATTCAGTACAATGGCGAATAAAATACAAAAAAGCGTAAGGAAACATTGGCGGATTCTGTCTTCTTGTGACAGATCCTTGGCAACCCCTCTGTTCTCTTTTAAGAGGTCTAGTAACATACGGGACCGGTTAGTACATACCCGCCCTAAAACTTTGCCCCAGAGATCAGTAGGCACACTCTGGGAACTCCCGGCAGTGGCTGGCCATTTCCCCTGTGGCAACTGCTCTGTTTGTCCACAAACGAAACACACTACCTCTATAGATATAGGTACGAACAGACCCTGGCTGCTTAAGAGGTTTACCAACTGCAACAGTGACAATTTGATCTACCTTATTACGTGTCCCTGCCTATACAAGTATGTAGGTATGACAACTCGGAGAGTGCGGACTCGTATGGTAGAACATAAGAGTTCCTTCAGGTGCAGAAGATCAACGACTAAACTTACCAGACATTTCGTTGATCAAAATCATACAGCAGATGATTTTTCTTGGACAGTGCTCGAAAAACCATTGATACCATCACATATTGTTGACATCACTAAATACCTATTTGTGATAGAACAGAAATGGGTGTTCAAACTACAGAGCGATGTGAGGGGTTTGAATGATGAAATTCCTTGGACTACCCTATGAATATATCTTGGTGTCCTTTTCAGAGTATACTCTATTATTTGGGTATCTGCTTGCTTCCCCATATGCATCTAAATTGTTTTTGACATTTTGCATAATCCTCTGATCATTACCAACACGTTCTCAATATCTAACATCAAGACTCGCTCATTTTTTTATACACTCACTATTCGTAGTGCGAGTCCTTGTCCAGAGATGGCCATCGAATAACTCAAGCCTACTCTGTGATGCAATTTTGCAGTTCTTTATACCTTCATCACTGATATGTCTTTATATCTGAAATTACTTGATTTTCGATTAACAATGAGAGATACTGCAGGCTCAGAGAGGTACTTATTTGATAGTTGTAGACACACGCTTTTACACCTCAACAGCTCACTTTGTTTTTCCTCTGGAATATCGATACAAAGCACGCACATACTTTATTAGCTAACCAAAACGGACTACACCAGCGGCCATTATGATGTCATTCTGTAGTCTTGTTTAGTTCGTTTCAATGAGCTTTTTCCAGCCAGCACAATTATGTTTTTGAAAATTGACAGGCTTTGTTAACAATATATAATAGACACTGCCCTGCTGTTGTTTCCTGTCACGCAACTAAATCAAATACAATTTAGTTGATATCATCGTAACCTTGAGGAACTACAGACACGGCCATTATGACGTCACCCTGTAGTCCGGCTGTTGCGTCCGGATACAGGGTAAACGCGCTTATCGCTACGCAATCTCGCGTTGTCTCAACGTGATGTGGAGGCTCCATTAGAACGCCGTTTTCGCAGTCCCGGTTACCTCCCTCCTGATTGCGGTGCCGCAACGAGGCAACGACGGAGAGGTAAGCACCGGAGTTACTGCTCTAATCTTCTCATTTTCAGAAGAGTATCGGGCGTTCTCCAGTAGAGGACCTTCGTTTTACGAAGAGATTAGATCTCTCTACTTGTCAGTTTTGCTGGTAAAATTCCCCTGTGATGAAGTTATCCACTTGTAAACTGCATATCATTTCTTTAATATCATCATGTGTATCTATGCAACTATGCCTAAGAGTTGCAGATATTTCATTATGCACGTATTTTTCATGCTCAGGTGCATATTTGGCACCCCCTTTTCCATTTAACATTAAAACCCATCATTTCCTAACGGGGAGTTACCATTCGTTTGGCATGACACATTATGTGGTTTTATTTCGAGTTGTAGACTACCATCTTTTGCAGCCAGTAGTATACTACACTGGCACACACTCTTTTCGTGGATTTTGCAGCATTTGCTTTCCAGCTATTGGTAGTTCATTTTTCTTTTTATATAGAGCGGGGCCTCTTAGTCGGGAATCAGGATCCGGGCGAGGTGAGGTCTGCTCCCCGATCATTACGGGTAAGCTCTCTAAACATCTAATATATTATAATGTCGGTTTTCTGTTGAGAACAAAAACAAGTGTTTCCATTTTTCCTATTTTGAGACAATTCCTTTTGCTTTCTTGGCAGATGCACGCAGCATCCTTTTGAGACGGAGGATACATTCAGTATGGTACAATGTGCCATCTCTACATGATAGTGAGATAAACGTACTTGTCTGTCTTTATTTATATGTTTATCACTATACTTGTTCTTCACTTTACTGCAGTAGCTAGATACAATAACAACACAGGTCCTGAAGAAAGCCTCAGAGGTGATTGTATCTCATTTGGCTGAAACATGTCGACCTTTATATGGCAGTCATTTGTTTAATTCTGCCTTTCTGCACTGTTGTTTTAATTAGGATGCGAGACACGTAATAAATTGATAGTGTTTTCTCGCAATTCTATTTTAATACACCACTTCACTGTTAGCACTGCACTCCTGTCAATTATTCTATCATCCAACTATGGTTTGTTTTTCCATTCCAATCCCTTGACAACCTTGGCCTACTAATGAGTGTAATCTTTTCATTCAGATGTTCTCTATGATCAAGAGAAGCATCTCGATTTGGATTGGACAACCTGATGATAAGACTGATCACATCGATAATTGATGGGTATCCGATCATTCCGCTCCTAGATTCACTCCCGATTGCATCTGGTTGTCTCTTCTTTCTGTTCCTCTTACTCCTTTCACTTGTTTTGTTCTTTGGGACTTTTTTAGCCCGTTTCTCATTACTTTTCTGCTTAGCAAGCAGGATCTGACTAGACCCCCAGTTCTATGTTTTGTTTGTTTACAATATGGATTTAGGGGATTAGAACTGTGGCAGGTCACTAAAATTTCCCTTAGACCCTACAAAAAATCTTCATAGTGCCTAGTTATTGAGCAGCTTACCAGCTGCGGGTCTGTGCATACATACATTTTTCTATACCTCTAGGATAGAACACACTGAACTTACAAATAGTGAGTTTTTTCTTTCTTCGATTTTTCCACTTTATGTGTCTGTCATCCTATTGTCCCCCGCTGTTTACTTGTTTTGTGCCAAAATGGCCGAATGTGGCGGCTTAGCATATGATGATGCTACTCTACAATCCATTCTTGATAATACTCCCAGTATTTTAGATTTACCCACCACTTCCTCTGGAAGTGCTGTTGATGAATGGGGTAAGATCTTGATTCTGAAGAAATCACATTCCCGTTCCTCGATCCATGGTGCCATTATGGCAGAATACCTAAGGGCCAACTGTGCACCCCCAGGCTTAATAGTCACAAATGCTCCACGTCTGTTCCTTACAGACAAGGGATTTCTAAAAGATTGGTCCCTGATAGCCTGGCGTTGTACGCGTGACTGGCTCATACTGATTATCAGTACTGCCAAAAAGGTCGCAGATTCTATCTTGATTGAAATACAGCTCTTAGAATCTCAAATAAAAACAACCATCACTGCCAGTCTCTTTCGTAAAAATCAGGAAGAATCCAATAAAAACAACAAAGAGTTTAAAGATTCCATCTTACTCTCAAAAATTGAGAAATTTAAGAAAGACCTGGCCAAATTTAAACATGAGACAGTCTACCCATACACCAGTGAGAATTACTCTCCTCCTGAATTCCGGAATAATGGCAAGAGATTCGGGTCTACTTATTCGGGATCCAGCACGGAGGATAGTGACTCAGAGGGTCAAGGCTCATTCAAACAACCACCAAGAGGGAGGGGCAGATTCAATCGGTTCAACAGCTATAGGGGACAGTCCATGCCCCAATTCCAGCAGTGGTGGCCTCCAACACCGTGGAATTATCCCCCACACCCTTTTCAACCACCAATGGCACCCTTTCAAGGTTTTCCATCTGACCCAAACTCGCATCCTTTTTTAGGATTAGGCCCCCCCAGGTCGAGAGGCAGAAGAAGAAACCAACGGTCCCAGGTCCACTGGGACCCTCAAACAGGCCCACACATGGGGACCCGCAGTCAGACACAGAGGAACATTCCTCCGACAGACAGCCCCCATCAGACCTGATTGTCAATCTTAGCTCTAAGACATTCACCAAGGATGAAGAATCAGTTTTGAATAGAGGTCTCGGATTTGTCACCACCTTTGACGGCGATCCCTTTCAGATACAGTGCGAATTGGCACGTTTCTTTCGTAAATTGAGACTGCATTACTTTTTCAAAGATAAAGAACTGACCGAATTGGAAGACACCGATATGAACACTGGCCTCAAGAAACGCTCAGTGTTTAATCCCCCCAGTCATACGGTTCCGCCGGCTGTTCTAACCTTTGAGGAAGCAGTGAAAAGAGATGTCACCTTACTCTCTACGAGTCATAAATCCTCATACACTAACTTACCCTTGGGTGAACAAAGGGCCCTTCGAGATTTGTCCGCAGACACTTTGATCACTATAAAACCAGCGGACAAGGGCGGTGCCATAGTGATTCTAAACACATCCGATTACAGAACTGAATGCTTGAGACAATTGGAAGACCGCCGCTTCTACCTACCATTGGCGGAAGATCCCACTAATAGACTACAGCGCACTATTAGTGATATGGCAGAGGAAGCACTCTGCGAAGGTTGGATTACAGCTAAAGAATCCCAATTCTTACAAACCAAATTTCCCATCATGCCGTACTTCTATATCTTACCGAAGATACACAAGGCACAAAGACCACCGCCTGGCAGACCCATCATTTCGGGCCAAGGGTCTATACTGGAACCTCTTTCCACCTTCGTGGACCATTTCTTGAGACCCATTGTCAGCAAGATGCCCACGTATCTCAAGGACACGAAGGACGTACTACGTCTGTTACCTACCATCGATTTTGACACTAGTACGGATCTGTTAGTCTCTTTTGATGTTGAGGCGCTTTACACCTCCATCCCCCAGGATGAGACTTTGGACACAATATCCACTATCCTACTAGAGACCGATTTGGATTCCATTACCCCTGTACACTTTATTATGGCACTTGCCAAACTTGCCATGAAAGACAATTTCTTTAAATTTGAAGACCAGATCTACCTCCAAGTTTCCGGGACCAGTATGGGCAGTATTTTTGCGCCGAGCCTGGCCAATCTTTATGTCCACTCCTATGAACAGCAACACATCTTTAATTCCACCAATCCGTTTCTTGATTCCATCCGACTGTGGAAACGCTATATTGATGATGTGTTAGTGGTCTGGAGAGGAGATCGTGCGTCTATTCTTCTTTTTCATCAATGGCTGAATACGAGAAATCAGTTCTTAAAGTTCACAGTTGAGATCAATGATAGTAGGCTAGCCTTTTTAGACCTGTCCATTTTTGTTACACCCACAGGTCTTGAAAGTGAGCTCTATCGGAAACCAATGTCTCGTAATTCCTTACTAAGGTATGACAGTCAACACCCGAAATCGTTGAGGGACAACTTACCTTTTGGACAGTTCCTGCGGGTCCGCAGGAACTGCTCAACTGTGAATACTTTCAAAAAACATGCTGAGGTCCTCACTGAACAATTGATCTCGAGACACTATCCTCCCCGGCTAGTGAAACGCTCTTTCAAGCGGGCCACTAATAATCATCGCGAAGCACTTCTGGAACCTGCAACTGAGAAACCTACTCTAGAACGCATGACCTTTGTCACTACATTCAGTACAATGGCGAATAAAATACAAAAAAGCGTAAGGAAACATTGGCGGATTCTGTCTTCTTGTGACAGATCCTTGGCAACCCCTCTGTTCTCTTTTAAGAGGTCTAGTAACATACGGGACCGGTTAGTACATACCCGCCCTAAAACTTTGCCCCAGAGATCAGTAGGCACACTCTGGGAACTCCCGGCAGTGGCTGGCCATTTCCCCTGTGGCAACTGCTCTGTTTGTCCACAAACGAAACACACTACCTCTATAGATATAGGTACGAACAGACCCTGGCTGCTTAAGAGGTTTACCAACTGCAACAGTGACAATTTGATCTACCTTATTACGTGTCCCTGCCTATACAAGTATGTAGGTATGACAACTCGGAGAGTGCGGACTCGTATGGTAGAACATAAGAGTTCCTTCAGGTGCAGAAGATCAACGACTAAACTTACCAGACATTTCGTTGATCAAAATCATACAGCAGATGATTTTTCTTGGACAGTGCTCGAAAAACCATTGATACCATCACATATTGTTGACATCACTAAATACCTATTTGTGATAGAACAGAAATGGGTGTTCAAACTACAGAGCGATGTGAGGGGTTTGAATGATGAAATTCCTTGGACTACCCTATGAATATATCTTGGTGTCCTTTTCAGAGTATACTCTATTATTTGGGTATCTGCTTGCTTCCCCATATGCATCTAAATTGTTTTTGACATTTTGCATAATCCTCTGATCATTACCAACACGTTCTCAATATCTAACATCAAGACTCGCTCATTTTTTTATACACTCACTATTCGTAGTGCGAGTCCTTGTCCAGAGATGGCCATCGAATAACTCAAGCCTACTCTGTGATGCAATTTTGCAGTTCTTTATACCTTCATCACTGATATGTCTTTATATCTGAAATTACTTGATTTTCGATTAACAATGAGAGATACTGCAGGCTCAGAGAGGTACTTATTTGATAGTTGTAGACACACGCTTTTACACCTCAACAGCTCACTTTGTTTTTCCTCTGGAATATCGATACAAAGCACGCACATACTTTATTAGCTAACCAAAACGGACTACACCAGCGGCCATTATGATGTCATTCTGTAGTCTTGTTTAGTTCGTTTCAATGAGCTTTTTCCAGCCAGCACAATTATGTTTTTGAAAATTGACAGGCTTTGTTAACAATATATAATAGACACTGCCCTGCTGTTGTTTCCTGTCACGCAACTAAATCAAATACAATTTAGTTGATATCATCGTAACCTTGAGGAACTACAGACACGGCCATTATGACGTCACCCTGTAGTCCGGCTGTTGCGTCCGGATACAGGGTAAACGCGCTTATCGCTACGCAATCTCGCGTTGTCTCAACGTGATGTGGAGGCTCCATTAGAACGCCGTTTTCGCAGTCCCGGTTACCTCCCTCCTGATTGCGGTGCCGCAACGAGGCAACGACGGAGAGGTAAGCACCGGAGTTACTGCTCTAATCTTCTCATTTTCAGAAGAGTATCGGGCGTTCTCCAGTAGAGGACCTTCGTTTTACGAAGAGATTAGATCTCTCTACTTGTCAGTTTTGCTGGTAAAATTCCCCTGTGATGAAGTTATCCACTTGTAAACTGCATATCATTTCTTTAATATCATCATGTGTATCTATGCAACTATGCCTAAGAGTTGCAGATATTTCATTATGCACGTATTTTTCATGCTCAGGTGCATATTTGGCACCCCCTTTTCCATTTAACATTAAAACCCATCATTTCCTAACGGGGAGTTACCATTCGTTTGGCATGACACATTATGTGGTTTTATTTCGAGTTGTAGACTACCATCTTTTGCAGCCAGTAGTATACTACACTGGCACACACTCTTTTCGTGGATTTTGCAGCATTTGCTTTCCAGCTATTGGTAGTTCATTTTTCTTTTTATATAGAGCGGGGCCTCTTAGTCGGGAATCAGGATCCGGGCGAGGTGAGGTCTGCTCCCCGATCATTACGGGTAAGCTCTCTAAACATCTAATATATTATAATGTCGGTTTTCTGTTGAGAACAAAAACAAGTGTTTCCATTTTTCCTATTTTGAGACAATTCCTTTTGCTTTCTTGGCAGATGCACGCAGCATCCTTTTGAGACGGAGGATACATTCAGTATGGTACAATGTGCCATCTCTACATGATAGTGAGATAAACGTACTTGTCTGTCTTTATTTATATGTTTATCACTATACTTGTTCTTCACTTTACTGCAGTAGCTAGATACAATAACAACACAGGTCCTGAAGAAAGCCTCAGAGGTGATTGTATCTCATTTGGCTGAAACATGTCGACCTTTATATGGCAGTCATTTGTTTAATTCTGCCTTTCTGCACTGTTGTTTTAATTAGGATGCGAGACACGTAATAAATTGATAGTGTTTTCTCGCAATTCTATTTTAATACACCACTTCACTGTTAGCACTGCACTCCTGTCAATTATTCTATCATCCAACTATGGTTTGTTTTTCCATTCCAATCCCTTGACAACCTTGGCCTACTAATGAGTGTAATCTTTTCATTCAGATGTTCTCTATGATCAAGAGAAGCATCTCGATTTGGATTGGACAACCTGATGATAAGACTGATCACATCGATAATTGATGGGTATCCGATCATTCCGCTCCTAGATTCACTCCCGATTGCATCTGGTTGTCTCTTCTTTCTGTTCCTCTTACTCCTTTCACTTGTTTTGTTCTTTGGGACTTTTTTAGCCCGTTTCTCATTACTTTTCTGCTTAGCAAGCAGGATCTGACTAGACCCCCAGTTCTATGTTTTGTTTGTTTACAAACAGTC